>NW_020954869.1:3684-4333 GCF_900497805.2 Vombatus ursinus
CACACATATATATATATATATATATATAAACATCCATACATATATATGCATGTGTGTCGGTATCTATATCATCTATATCATCTGTATCTACTTCTTTATTATCTCTATATCATTGATATCTCTATCCATATCCACATCTACATCCATTTCCATTTCCATATCTACATCTACATCTATGTCTATATCTACATCTACGTCTACATCTACATCTATATCTATGTCTACATCTATATCTATATCTATATCTGTATCTATAATGAGCATAAGATCATTTGTCCAAAGGCAGCAGAAGAGGGAAAGCCTGGAGGAGACTTTGCGAAACAGAGTAGGCTTGTAGGAAAATATTTTGGCAGTACTGGCTCCATCTAATAGAGACTTCAACAGGCTTGATTATGGTGATCCCCCTATGTAGACTGCCCCTGGCTTTGCACCCTAGAGAGTCAGATAGACTCTAGGCAGTTACAAATAAGGGAGTTCACCTATCTAGGTTCAGGCCATTACCTGGCTGGGAAGATGTTGCATTTAATTGCTCTGGCTGGGGTCAGCAGTGGTCATTTGTATAGGTGGAACCAAGAGAGACTCTTTGGTTCACTCTGTTTTTCCTAACAATGTCATCCACAAATGTGCCTCTTCTACCTTCTGTCATTGC
>NW_020954869.1:4364-5120 GCF_900497805.2 Vombatus ursinus
AGATCTGTGAACTCAATATGGGTCTCTGTAGCATGGTGCAGATTGTAACTCGTCCATGTCTTCTTATCCTGGGCAACTCTGCTTTCTTGTTTGCATCCTCCTACATCTCTTCCATAGGGTGTCCATTTAGCAGGTTGAAAGAGGGGCTAGATATGAGGTTTTTAACCTGGGGTTAACAGACTGTTGTCCCCCACTCCTCCAAGGATAAGCCTAAGATGCTTATGGCTAGATTTCAAGGGATATGTGAATTTGGATGGGAAAAATAGATTTTATTTTCCTAAACTTTAACTGAAATTTGGCATTTCCTTCAATTATGAATGTAGGTGTAATGGGGCTTTGATACATGATGATCTAAGATGGAGGCTGGTCCCACCCACATGTCAGGCCATTTCAGGCTATTTTCTTTCAGAAGCAGATCCAGACCACCTATGAAAAAGGTGCTTATGTAGGAGAAGCCAGGGGACTGTTTCTGGGAGAAGATATCCTATGGATGGCTTACCATGTGGGACTCTATAGTTAGTGATGTGGGCATTTTCCAAAATCCTGTTAAGTGGGCAACACACATAATTCTGAGAAAGGGTCCATAGTCTTCACCATACTGCCAGAGGGGTCCATGATACAAAGAAGGTTGATAATATCTGTTCTAGATCTATAGATATGACATAGGTACCAATGAAACACACAAGAGGGTCTTCTCTTATCTTTTGCTTACTGCCTGAATAGCCCACATACCTTTCTGGTAAGGAATCTTTTCTA
>NW_020954869.1:5151-6045 GCF_900497805.2 Vombatus ursinus
TCACTGTGGGTACAGAATTTATCATTGATAACACATTCTGCAGCCTATTTATGATCACCATGTATCCCTCCATTGTCTTTTGGGAAACAAAAANCTGTGGGTACAGAATTTATCATTGATAATACATTCTGCAGCCTATTTATGATCACCATGTATCCCTCCATTGTCTTTTGGGAAACAAAAAATCTTGATTCCTTACAGAGTATGATATTTGATCTTTCACAACCATATAATATCATTGAAAGAATATTGTGGAATGATATTTGGTTTCTGGTAGAAGTTTGGGGTAATTAAAATCATTGTGTAATTTCTGTAATGCAATCCAAACTACTCTCCCCTATTCTACTCTGAACCTAGTTCATTTTGCTTCTGCAGTATCTATGAAGCTCTGTGAATTATCCATCCAAATGAATATCATATTCTGGACAATAGGCAATTTTCATCCATTTGTTTTTTCCTCTGTGAATTGTTTGGGCAAACATTCTAATTGATTATACATCTTCTATTGGAGACACCAGAATGTACCAAGGCTTGATGCAATTAGCATAATGTCATCCCAAAACAGTGGCATCTGAAGGACCTCCCTTTCTTTAGGAAATCCTCTTTCCATTTTGGACTTTACTAGATGTCCTCCAAGGCAAATGCAGACACCTTTGGTGAGCATGTGATTCCTTAGCTTATGCTTCATTTTCTATTAGTAATGAGAGGATCATCAAGTTTTCTTTGTTTCTGTAGAGGAGCTATCCGACGATTATTATATGGCCTTAACAAATGCATGAAAAATAGCTTGTTGAAGGAGAAACCATAAGGCTGCATTTTGCTCTACTCAATCAAATTTCTTTTAATAGTCATCAGTCCTTTAATGGGGCATCTAGGTGGCCAGGGCTGGAGTCA
>NW_020954869.1:6103-7310 GCF_900497805.2 Vombatus ursinus
GGAAGACCTAAGTTGACATATGGCCTCAGAGGCTTAGTAGCTGTGTGACCGTGGGCAAATCACTTAATCCTCTTTGCCTCAGTTTCCTCATCAGTAAAGTGAGCTGGAGAAGGAAATGGCAAACCACTCCAGTATCTCTGCTAAGATAACTCCTAATGGGGTCGCAAAGAATTAGACATGACAGAAAAATATCTCAACTCCTTTAATACCTAAAAACTGCTGTTTGCTCTTTACAAGGACCAATTACTTTTCCTATCTTTGTTTTCTTTACCATCATTTTTACTCCTTTGTGCAACTTGCCAAGGATTGTGAGATTTAAATGTGGCATCTAGAGGTAGTGCTTCTGTCACTGATAGAAAAAACTATGCTATATAAATCTTGAGATACCTATTGTATTTTTAATGTCATCACATTTCCAGTTTCTTCTTTAAGTTCTCTCAAGATAATCTGGTTTAAAAGGATTTCCTTGCAAGCTTTCTGTAAACTCAATTTTTTTCCTCCACCACTTTTTTTCCCACATGAAATGATGACACTGATCATCATCTTCTACTATCCATATTCAAAATTGGCTTTATCCTTGACTGCCCTACCTCTCCACTTGGCAAGGATGATGCTCACTGAAGGAGCTTCTAGGGTCATTAGGCTTACTCACAGTGCTGAACTATTTGGCATTAATAAGCCTTCTATAGAAAATGGTGACAGTTTATGTCAATATCTGTTTCTTTGTCCATTTTCCATTTTTTGGCATTGATTGTATAGATTTTTCAAGGAGGAATATAAATCCTGATCGTAGAGGAAGAGCAGGAAGAGACCTCAGAGGTCATATAGTCCAACCTATCCTTCCCCCCGCCCCAGCCCAATCTTAAGAAATAAAACAAGCATTTCCATAACATAGTAGAACAGGAAAAAAAAAAGATAATTGTATATGAAACTGCAAAACCTTTTAATATATGAGGAAGCTGAAGGGGGGAGATTAAATGACTTCCCCAAGGTCACATAGTCAGCAAATGTCAGAGATGAGATTTGAATCCCAGTCTTCTGATTCTATGACTTCCACTTGGAAAGGTCCCCTAACATCTCACATAGAGATACCCTAGGAGAGAGGAGTATACTCAGAAGCTGATTTGGGGTACAGAATATGGAATCCTTTTGAGGACATGACTGACACCTCAGGCAGCTCGTCAGCCTGGTCAAGTACACTGTTGTC
>NW_020954870.1:0-1355 GCF_900497805.2 Vombatus ursinus
GGCTGGGACCAGACTGAGAACCAGGCCATGGTCAGGTGAGGCTGCCCAGCTGTGCACGTGTAGGCTGGGACCAGACTAGAACCAGGCCATGGTCAGGTGAGGCTGCCCAGCTGTGCACGTGTGGGCTGGGACCAGACTAGAGCCAGGCCATGGTCAGGTGAGGCTGCCCAGCTGTGCACGTGTGGGCTGGGACCAGACTGAGAACCAGGCCATGGTATAGGAAGGCCCAGTCAAGACCACCTGAGTGCTTCCTCTTCCTTCAGGCAGTTTCAAGGCCACACAGATGGGGCCAGCTGCATTGATATCTCTAATGATGGGGCACGGCTGTGGACCGGGGGCCTGGACAACACTGTTCGCTGCTGGGACCTTCGTGAGGGCCGGCAGCTCCAACAGCATGACTTTAGCTCCCAGGTACCCAGGCTGGGGGCTGGTGCTGGGCCTCTGGGGTCCCTTGGCTGTGGCAGCACCTGCATAGACCCCTCCAGGATGAAAGTGGGAGGGCAGAAGGAGCATCAGGACCGGAATCTAGCTCTTGTGGGCAGAGGATGGGCTGGGCCCAGAGAGTGCTCATTGCATGGGCGTCCCCGTCACCCTCTCCTCCACCCTTCAGATATTCTCCTTGGGCCATTGCCCCACGGGTGACTGGCTGGCGGTGGGCATGGAGAGCAGCACCGTGGAGATCCTGCACGTCAGCAAGCCAGACAAGTACCAGCTGCACCTGCATGAGAGCTGCGTCCTCTCCCTCAAGTTTGCCTCGTGTGGTAGGTGACGAGCTGGTGCCCAGCGGGAGCAGGGGGAGAGGGATTGGGGAACGGAGGGAGGGCGGGCCCGGACTGGGGGAATGGCCATGCCCTTTCCATGGTGGCTGCCTCCCTCAGGAGTTTCACCAAGTGGTGCCATCCCCCTAGTGGGGTCTCTGGCCTGCTGCTGTCTACTTCTCATCCTCCTTTTTTCAGTAACAGCTTCTGACTTAGCAATAGAAGTGTTGACCCTTCCCCACCGGGCACAGGGCCCGGCTCTGTGTCAGCAAATATTTGTTAAGTGAATGGATGACGTCAGTGGGTGAGCTGCTGGAGAAAAGCAGTGGCCTTGTCTATGATTATCTTGTGTTTTTCTGGCTATGCTGTGTTAACAGCATACACAGAACACAGAATGTGAGAGCTGAGAGGGCCCTTGGAACACAGAAGATCAGGGCTGGGCCCCTGGAACTCAGAATGGGAGGGTTCTTAGAACACAGAACGTCAGAGCAGGGAGGGCCCTTGGAACACAGGATGTCAGAGCTGGAGAGCCCTTGGAACCCAGGATGTCAGAGCTGGGAGGGGCCCTTAGAACCCAGGATGTCAGAGCTGGGAGGG
>NW_020954870.1:1403-6753 GCF_900497805.2 Vombatus ursinus
TCCTTAGGACACAGGATGTCAGAGCGGGGAGGGCCCTTGGAACACAGAATGTCAGAGCTGAAAGGGCCCTTAGCACACAGGATGTCAGAGAGGGGAGGGCCCTTAGGACCCAGGATGTCAGGGCTGGGAGGGCCCTTGGAACAAAGGATGTCAGAGCTGGGGGGAGGGGGACTTTGGTGCTTGAGTTCAGACCCTTTGTTTTAAACATGAAGAAACTGAACCTGACAGCTTTAACGACATGCCTGGGGTCACACAGGGTAAACCGCATAGATAGGCCTAGCTACCAGGTTTCTGGTCCCTTTCTCCTGGGCCAAAGACTTTCCCACTGCTAGCTAAGAGTGGATACAGCTTCCAGCCTGGAGTCAGGAAGATCTGAGTTCAAATCTGGCCTCAGACACTTTGTAGCTGTGTAACCCTGGGCAAGTCACTTCACCCTGTTTACCTCAGTTTCCTCATCTGTAAAATGACCTGGAGAAGGAAATGGCAAACCCCTCCAGTATCTCTGCCAAGAAAACCCCAATGGGGTCACAAGAGTCAGACCAGCTATAAGACAATGGGGATATTTAGAGCACCTCCCTCCCTGGGTTGTGAGGATTCAGTAAGATTTCGTGTGGAAGGAGTGAAGCTAAAAACTGACCGGTGGCAGTGTTATTCACCCTGCCGTCCTCCTGTGATGGTCATGGACAGGTCCATCTCTTCTCCCCCAGGGAGGTGGTTTGTGAGCACGGGGAAGGACAACCTGCTCAATGCCTGGAGGACACCATACGGAGCCAGCATCTTTCAGGTGAGAGGCCCGCACCTGGGCTGACTGAGGCAGTGTTCCAAGGGGCCCCAGAGCAGAGGACGAGGAGGTCAGGGCCAGGAGGGACGTTCCTCTGCCTCCCTTCCATCCTTCCTGCCTGTTGGGCACTCCCCCCTTCCTCAGGCCCAGTGCAGCTTCCCGGTAACACCTTGTCCTTTCTCTCCCACCACCTCTCCCTGGCCCCAGTCAAAAGAATCCTCCTCAGTTCTGAGCTGTGACATCTCCACGGATGACCAGTTCATCGTCACTGGCTCGGGGGACAAGAAGGCCACGGTCTATGAAGTCATCTACTGATGAGGTGGCCTCCACACTGGCTCCCCCCACCCCCAAGCCCGTCAGTCAGCGACATCCCAAAGAATCCCTGGGGCTCGGGAGGAAGCCCCTGCCCCCACCCCAGAATGGGAACTCTGGACATTTTGTGTGGTCTTTGGTGTTTATTTTTCTACTTCATGGGTTCTGTTTTTTTGGCGGGAGGGTTTGTAGGCCCCCGTCTTTAGGTTGTATTTAATAAAATGCCAGAGGCACGTGTGGGGTTTGTTGTTTCTTCAGGGGCCTTTTCAGAGGTCACCCACCTCCCCTGGGCTTACCCCATCCCTGGCCACCCCAGGAATCCTCTCCAGCCTCCCTGAAGAAGGGAAGTCATCCGGCTGGCTTCCTCTGGCCTCCCTCAGTCTTCCTTGGACGCGGTTTCCTCTCTGAGGCGAGCATTCTCCATGCTGGTTCTTTACTGGCAGCTCACTACCTGGGTGACCTCTGTCTCTGAACCTCCTCCCACCCAGAGTTTCCTCATTGTGGAATGACAGGGTAGGCCTGAGGTCCCTCCCAGCACAGCTCTCTGAGCCTTGCCCCCCGCCCTCCTCGCCTTCCCCTTTGCCCCTGCTCTCCAGTCCAGCCGGTCAGTACTACTGGCCAGGCCCCTGAGGCTGCCTGTCAGCTCAAAGCTTTGAATCTAAGAGGAAGGCGGTGACTCTGAGCAGGGGATCTTGGCTGTACAAAGGTCCTGGGGGGCCTCTTAGAGTCCAGGTCAGGTGGAAGAGCAGGGCCCACCCCAAAGCTCCTCAGTGTCCCTGGAGCCCAAGGTGCCCTCTGCTGCCTCCCCCAGTCCTCTCCCCCCATTCCCCCACACTTCAGTCTGCTTTTGGCCTCCTGCCTTGTCCCCGGCCTGGCCTCCGGGAGCCCCAGGTAGGTAGAGAAGGCTGCCTTCCTGCAGCCCAGCAGGTACAAACACATGTGACAGAGACGGTTATTTACTCTGAAGGTCAGAGGCTCAGGCCCTGCAGCTCCTGGTGGGGTGGGGGATTGGGGGGCTGGAGTGTGGAGAGTCAGGAAGGTGGAGGAGATGCCCAACTGTTGGCCAGATGTGTGGGAGATCCCAGCGTGGGCTTCCAGGAGAGGGGAGGCTCCTTCCCCAAGGCAAGAGGGGATGAGGGGACAGCTTCAGTATACTACCTCGTACACTGTGGCCTTATCACCCGAGCTGGTCACAATATTCTTGTTGACGGAAATGTCACAGCTGAGGACAAGGGATGACTCTTTGGACTGACCAGGGTAAGGGGAGGAAAGGGGAAGGGAGGCGGGCGAGTTGAACTCCCAGGTGCTCTTCCCCATTCCCCTGGGCTGAGCGAAGGGAGGACAACCTCATTAGGGGCTTCCTTAACACCTAGAAGAGGGAACTTGGGCAGTTAGGGGTCTGATAGACCTGAATTAGAATCCTGCCTCAAACACCAGCTGTGTGACTCTGGGCAGGTCATTGAACCTCTCTGTGCCTTAGTTTCCTCATCTGTATAATGATGGAGTTGGACCAGAGGGCCTCAAAGGTCCCTTCCAGCTCTGTTTTTAGGACCCCACGATCTCTCTGGGCCACCTTTTTCTCCTCTGGACTCTGATGGCCCCTTGAGGTATGTGGCTGACTCTGTGGTCCTGTGCCGTGGAGGTCCATGGCTTGCCACTATGTGGGTGGGGGACAGAGCTGTAGCCTGAACTGGCTGACACCAGGCTGTCTGGGCCACGTCCATTCCCTGTCTCGCTCCCTCACCTGGAAGATGCTGGCCCCGTAGGGCGTCCTCCAGGCCTTGAGAACGCTGTCCTTCCTTGCGCTCACAAACCACGTTCCTGGAGGGCCAGAGCAGGGAGAAGGCAGAGTGAAGGACAGGCTGGGGAGAGGGCTATCTACCTAGTCCAGCCCCTTTATCTTACAAATGAGGAAACTGAGGCTCCAGGGAGTAAAATGACTTGCTTGAGGGAGAAAGACAGGTAGTAAACCCCAGATGCCGTCACAATTTTTATAAAAATCCAGAGCTAGGAGGGAAGTTGAGGCCCAGGGCAGGAAAGCAATTGGCCCAAAGCCCCACAGCAAACCAGGGCCACTGGGAAGAGGGTGCAGCACGCAGGGGCCACCAGATCTGCTGCCCCAGAGCCTCGGTGGCCTGCTGACCTACCGCAGGAGGAGAATCTGAGCGAGAGGACGCAGCTCTCATGCAGCTGGAGCTGATATTTCTCCGGCCTGCCGACATGCAGAATGTCCACGCTGCTTTTCCCCAGACCCCCGCCAGCCAGTCTTGGTTGGCACAGCGGCTGAGGGAGATCTGTTGGAGAAAAGAGTTGAGGGAAGGGTCAGGACCCTGCCTCAGTAAAGCCAAGGTGCAGTGTGGTGTCCCAATAGACTTCCCCCTCCCCCTCCCATCCCCGCCACCTGCCCACCATCCATCCCACCTCCCCACCTCCCCATTCCTGATCATCTCCACCAACATTCCTGACTCTCCCCCCACCACCCCCACAATGCAATGGGCAGATCACAAAAGCTCAGCAGTCTTAGATGGTGGAGAGGGAGGCCAAAGGAGGCGTGGCAGTCTTTCTGCCCTCTGCCTGGATCAGACCACGGTCAGATCTGGGGTGGGGTGGGAGGGGCAGTGCCACATTTTAGCCAGGACAGTGACAAATTGGAAGGGGAGACCCCCATGATGACAGAGGCCTCTAAACCCAGTCAGAGAAGGATGGTTAGCTCAGAGAAGACGTTTAGTGGGGCCATGTTCACTGTCTCCAGCAATCAGAAAGGCCGGTTCATGTAAGACAGAATCGCCTTGCTCTGCTTGGCCCCAGAGGACATGTCTGGGACCAGTGGGGAGAAGCGTCAGAGAGGCAGACTTCTGTTCCATGTAAGGAAAAACGTCCTAGCTGTTAAAGCCGTCTGAAAGTCCAAGTCACCCCAAGAAGGGGTGAGTTTGCCATTCCCGAAGGTCTCACAGCAGAGTCCAGATGACCACTCATGAGGCATTGGAGAATCACATTTCTAGAGCCAGAAGGAAGGAACCTTCAAGGTCAGCCAGTCCAAACACCCATTTTACAAATGAGAAAACTAAAGTTCAGAGAGGTGGTGACCAGCCCAAGGTCATGTCAGGGGCAGAACCAGCATCTGAACTCAGTGCTGCCCATGCCTAATTCATCGTTCTATGAGCCCACCCTGCCCAGAAAGGGAATTCCCAGGCAGTTAAGGAAGAGAGCAGATGGCTCCGGGCTGCCACTGGAGGTTCTGTCATTCTGTCCTAATTCTTTTATTCCCCAAAGCTTCACACACACCCCAGGAGACCCAAGAATGAGCCAGGCAGACTGCCCAGCTCTGCCCCTCCTCCCCGCCATTGCTGAGAACACCTCTGCCAGGACCACCTGGGAGCTGGAGGCGGCCCTCACGCAGGTCTCAGCAGCGCACGGTGTTGTCCAGACTGCCTGTCCACAGCTGGGTCCCATAGCCAGAGATGTCAATGCAGCTGGCTCCATGTGTGTGGCCCTGAAACTGCCTGAAGAGGAGAGGGCAGGAAGGAGGGAGAAGATGGCCAAGCAGGCCAGAGAGTACTCCTGTGAGAGCTCCTCCCAGCACGTCGCAGATGGGCGGAGGGGCCAGTAGAGCCACACCAGGGTCAGGAAGGTGGGCAAAGCCCCAGCCTAGCCCTGAGGAAATGAGAGGCCAGAGCCACAGATTGTGGTACATTCAAAGGCGAGGAAGTCAGGGAGAGCCTGGTGGGATGGAAAGTTCAGCTTGGGCACTGGGTGAGTTAGACATCCGTCTGGAAGCTAGATGGAAGGAAGCCAGAGAAGCTGGGAATTGGGGTTTCACCTAGCCACACCTGGTACAGGTTGTATTAACTGGCTACTGAGATCCCTTCTAACTAAAATGCTGGGTCACCCCTGCCCATTTTCTTCCCCTAACCTTGGATCTCACACTGATCTGGAAAGACTCAGAGCTCACAGTGGCACATCTTCCCTGGCCCTGAGGCCCTACGTACCGAATCCCCTTGGCTTTGGCTCCCCCAACCTTTCCATCCCCAGATACCACATAATGCCACATGCAGGCCACTCCCACTCCCAAGTACTGAGCTGCCCTTTTCCACATCCTCAGGTCTCTGGCTATGATATGAACCCAGATCCCCTACCTCTACATCCCCCAGCCTTCAGCTCCCTGACTGTTGGCCCTCACCTGACCATGGCCTGGTTCTAGTCTGGTCCCAGCCCACACGTGCACAGCTGGGCAGCCTCACCTGACCATGGCCTGGT
>NW_020954871.1:0-2186 GCF_900497805.2 Vombatus ursinus
TGAAAGCATTTTTTTACCGAGCTCTGAACCTTGAAAGTTATCAGTAATAGTTACAGAATATGCATAGTTTTCCCACACAAGGGATCCTTTGAAGCTCCAAACTGTTTCCTATATATGCTGTGCCCCTCAGATGAATAAATGGTTCAGTCTTGGCTGACCCGCCTGGCCCATGTTTCTTCAGTTCACGCTCTCCAATCAGGTGTGATTCTTAGTTGCTGGCAACAGTTTTTTATGTAATTAGAATAAAATATTAGAATAACAAAACACTCAAATAACTGAGAAATAAAAAAAAAATTCTAAAATACCATAGAGGGCAGAATGATGAAAACCTTTTTAATTATATATATATTTTCATGTTATATATATATATATGTATATATATATATATACACACACATATATTATATATATAATATGAAAGCAACAGGCTTAGATGAATATATATATATATATATATATATATGTTCATCCGAGCTTGTTGTTTAAAAAAATTTATCCAATTATTTTTCCATTTGAACAACAATAAATTACAATTTCTCCCACAGGAGGAATAGAGACTGATAAAGATCAAATCCACACATTAAAATATAGGTTAAAAACATCTTTAGAATTGGATTACCACCATTATGCAAATGAATTTACCTTAAAGATACAAATTTTACTTCAATTGGAAAAAAAAGATGTGGGATAGGATGTACAAATAGACTCACTAATTAATTCTAAATTATATAAAGAGAATTGTGTTGACCAAATGAGTTGTCTATAAAACATGTGTATATGTTCTGATCTGCTCCACACACAGGTGTTAATCCCCAATTAAATAATAAACATAAGTTAAATTGGATTTAATTCTAAGGCAACATAAGAGAGTCCAAAGTTTCTTTCCCCTAAGATAACTAATTTTCCCCCCCTTAAAATAGAAAATAGGGTCGGCTAGGTGGCACAGTGGATAGAGCCCTGGCCTTAGAGTCAGGAGGAACTGAGTTCAACTCTGGCCTCAGACACTTGATACTTACTAACTGTGAATCTGGTCAAGTCACTTAACCTCGATTACCTCACCAAAAAAGCAACAAAAAAAAAAATTGAAAAAAACAAAAATGAATGATCAGTATAGCAAAAAGAAATCCCATTACAACTAACTACAAAAAGTTTGAAATATCTTGGAATCAACATACCAAATGACACAAAAGACCTACATAGATTCAAATTACAAAATGCTCCTTAAAGAAACAAATATATCGGGAGTGGAGCCAAGATGGTGGAGTTAAAGCAGTAACTTGCTTAAGCTCTCCCACAAACCCATGTTAATATTTGTAAAAATGACCCTAAACAAATTCTACAGCAGTAGAACCCACAAAAAGACAGTGAAACAGATTTCCAGCCCAAGACAACCTGGATGGTTCATAGGAAAGGCCTGTTGGACCGAGCTGGGAGAGGAATGTAGTTCAGCGTGGGCCACGCAGGCAAAGACCAGGCCAGAGCAAACCTGGAGCAGGCCTTAGGAGTCTGAATCACTGAATCATTGGCAGCTGTGGTGGTTTCCAGACTTCTTGACCTACAAACACTAAAGACAACTGAGAAGGTCAATAGGAAAGGTCTGTTCGACCTTGGTAAGACAAGAGTGTTGTCCAGTCCTGGCCTAGTGTAGCCCTGGTGTGGTGGCCACAACAGCAGCAGCTGCTTATGGAGCCTGGCCCACAGATGGTGGAGGGATTGAGTGGCTGATCAGAGAGGGATTGCTGGAATCTCTTTGCTGGCACTGAGGCAAGGTTCTTTTGCTTTGCCTGCTTTTGGATCTGTGTCACTGTCTTGGGTGGCAGTCCTGGAGTGAAGAAGAAGGCTGGCAAGGCAGAGCTTGTGGCAGCAGTAGAGAGAGAATCTTCCTCACAGTTCTAAGGCAGAAAAGAGTCCTTGTGGTCACTCATAAGCCAGAAAAGAGCACAGGCCAGCAAAGGAGCAAAAACTTCTCCTTTGATCATACCACCTTGGAAGAACTGAAAATGTACAAGTCCCTAGAAGTATCTCTGAAAACAGCTGCACAAATTCCCTGAAGTGTGGAACAGTACATCTTCCACACTAGAAGCAGAGCTCTAGCAGAGCTCTACCTTAACAAAGAGTAAAGTAATTGTCAACTAAAGTTAAAAGTAGATATATATATAGTAAATACATAAAAATAAATAAATATA
>NW_020954871.1:2217-2871 GCF_900497805.2 Vombatus ursinus
TGTGTGTGTGTGTGTGTGTGTGTGTGTGTGTGTGTGTAAAATTGAAAAGGCTTTCAGCATTCTGCAAAGCAAATGTCAAGTAATTGTTTGGGAATATGAGCAGGCAGTGGAAAAAACAGACTATAGAATCTTACTTCAGTGAAAAAGAAGATCAAAACATACAACCAGAAGTAGATAACAAAGTCAAAGCTCCTACATCCAAAAGCTCCAAGAAAAATATGAATTGATCTCAGGCCATGGAAGAGCTCAAAAAATTTTTGACAATCAAGTAAAAGAAGTAGAGGAAAACTTGGGAAGAGAAATGAGAGTGATGCAAGAAAATCATGAAAAGTGAGTCAACAGCTTCTTAAAGCAGACCTAAAAAAAGAACACTTAAGAAAATAACACCTTAAAAAAGAGACTAACCCAAATGGGTTAGAGGTTCAAAAAGCTATGAGGAGAAGAATGTCTTAAAAAGCAGAATTGACCAAATGGAAAAGGTGGTGCAAAAACTTACTGAAGAAAATAATTTCTTAAAAATTAAAATGGAGTAAATAGAGGCTAATAACTATTTGAGAAATCAAAAAAATTATAAAACAAACCAAAAGTATGAAAGAATACAAGTCAATGTGAAATATCTCATTGGAAAAACAACAGACTTGGAACATAGAGTCA
>NW_020954871.1:3018-3092 GCF_900497805.2 Vombatus ursinus
GAGACGAGCCATCGGGAGGCACCAACACCAGAGCTTTATTCAGAGGCCAACACAGCAAGCCGTCATAGCAAGCG
>NW_020954871.1:3306-4949 GCF_900497805.2 Vombatus ursinus
GGACCCAGGAAGTCAGGAAGGTCACAAGAGGCATCTGGAGATGACGTTGCATATAGGGAGGTCACTAAGCAGAGGGAACTCAGTCCTCTGCCGTCCCACTCCCACGTGGCACCACCCCTTGCCTCAGGAGCTCAAGCTCCGACTACTTCCTTGTACCCAGCATATCTCACAAAGCACTGCCCGTTGCCTCAGGGCTTCTCCGTATCCAGCCCATCCCAGTTCACCACGACTCTGCCTACCACAGCCCCTGCCTCAACTTCCAAAATACCCAGATCTTACCCTATTCTTGCCACAGCACCCAACCTGGTAGCTGCCAACATCAGACAGTCCCTCACACCCTGATATTCTAGAACCAGGGAGTAAAATAGAAAAGAAAAGAATCAACCAATCATGTCCTGAAAGAGATTTCAAAAGGAAAACTTCTAGGAATATTATAGCCAAATTTCAGAGTTCTCAGGACAAGGAGAAAATATTGCATGCAGCCAGAAAGAAACAATTCAAGTTCTGTGGAAACACAATTAGGATAATATAAGATTTAACCACTTCTACATTAAGGGATCAGAAGGCTTTGAATATGATCTACCAGTGGTCAAAGGAGCTAGGAGTAAACCCAAGAATCACCTACCCAGGAAAACTGAGTATAATCCTTTAGGAGGAAAAATGGATATTCAATGAAATAAAGGACTTTCAAGCATTCTTGATAAAAAGACAAGAGCTGAATAGAAAATCTGACTTTCAAATTATGAGACTGAAGAGAAGCATGAAAAGGTAAAAAGGAAACAGTAATCATAAAGGACTTAATAAAGTTGAACTGTTTACATTCGTACATGGAAAGATGATATTTGTAACTCATGAGACCTTTCTCAGTGTTAGTATAGTTGAAGGGAATATATATAGATATATATATATAGACAGAGGGCAAAGGGTGAGTTGAATATTAAGTGATAATATCTAAAAATAAAATTAAAGTATGAGAGAGGATTGTGCTGGGACAAGAAGAAAAGGAGAGGTAGAATGGGATAAATTATCTCGCACAAAAGAGGCAAGAAAAAGCATTTACAATGGAAGGGAAGAGGCAGGGAGATGTGAGGTAATGAGTGAACCTTACTCTCATTGGATTTGTCTTAAGGAGGGAGTAACATACATACTCAATTAGGTATGGAAATCTATCTTACCCTACAGGAAAATAGAGGGGAAGGTGATAAGAGAGGGTAAATGATAAAAAGAAGTGCAAATAGGGGAGGAAGTAAGCAGAAGCAAACATTTTTGAGGAGGGACAAAGTCAAAGAAGAGAGTAGAATAAATGGGGGGGTGGGATAGGATGGAGACAAATATAGTTAGTCTTTCACAACACAACTATTATGGAAGTATTTTGCTTGACTACACATGTATAGACTATGTTGAATTGTTTACCTTCTCAATGAGGGTGGATGGGGAGGGAGAAAGGGAGAGAATTTGAAACATAAAGTTTTAAAAACAAATGTTAAAAATTGTTTATACATGCAACTGGGAAATAAGATGTACAGGCAAATGGGTATGGAAATCTATCCTGCCCTACAGAAAAATAGAAGTGGAAGGGGATAAGAGAAGGAGGGGGTGGTAGAAGGTAGGGCAAATTGGGGGAAGGGGAATTCAGAATATAT
>NW_020954871.1:4983-14857 GCF_900497805.2 Vombatus ursinus
GCTGTCTCAGGGTAGGGGAGATGGGAGGGATAGAGAGAAAATTTGGAACTCAAAATTTTGCAGAAGTGAATCTTGGCAACTAAAAATAAATAAATAAATAAATAAATTAATAAAAAAAATGAAAGATATAAGTATATCCATAACACGACTAACCGAAACCATATGATTATCTCAATATATGCAGAAAAAGCTTTTGACTAAATACAACACCTATTCCTATTAAAAACACTAGAGAACATAGGAATAAATTCCTTAAAATGATAAGTAGCATCTACATAAAACAATCAGCAAGCTTTATATGTAATGGGATAAGCTAGAAGCATTTCCAATACCATCAGGGCTGAAACAAGGATGTCCATCATCACCATTGTTATTCAAGTATGTTTTGGGTTATAGGGATTTTATTTTCTTAGACAATTCTTTTTTGATGACCAATTATTTTATTTCCTCACCTGTAAATAGGGACAACTTATATTTTTTTAAACATTCTTCAATTTCACTTAGATAGTCATTTTAAATGGCACATGATTGAGCTCCGAATAATTCTTTTCATCTTCATTGGTGGTACATTCATCATTTTAATTTTTAATACTGATAATTTGGGTTTTTTTAATATCAAATTAGCCATTGATTTATTTTGTTTTTACTGTTGTTTTCATAAAACCAACTCCTATTTTTGTTTATTGATTCAATGGGTTTTTACTTTAAATTTCATTAATCTCTCAATTTTTACTTTCAATTTTATGAATCTTTGCTTTTCAGGATTTTTACTTCAGAGTTTAATTGGAATTTTTAATTTCTTTTATCTAGTTTTTAAATTGCACACCCAGTTTATTGATCTCCTTTTTGTCCTTTTTTTGTTTAATTTAAACATTAAAACATAAAAGAAAAAAAGCTTCCCTGATTACTGCTTTGGCTGCATCCCCAAAATTTTGATACAGCAGCATATCACAAGGATCATACACTGTTACCAAGTAGACTTTATAACAGAAATGATGGGCTAGCTCAATATTAGGAAAACCATCAGCATATTTAACTGTATCAATAACAAAATCAACAGAAATTATATGATTATCTCAATAGATACAAAGAAAGCTTTTAACAAAATACAAACCCATACCTATTAAAAAACACTAGTGAGCATTGGAATAAATGGAGCTTTCCTTAAAATAATAAATAGTATAGATCTAAAACCATCAGCAAGCATTATGTGTAATGGGGATAAGTTAGAAGTCTTCCCAATAAGATTGGGGTAAAGCGAGGGTGCCCACTTTATTATTTTTGCTGTGTTGATATTGTTATTGTTAGTGTTAGTGCCAATTATTTCATAATTTACTAGAAATGCTAGCTATAGGTAGAAGAGAAGGAAAAGAAATTAAAGAAATAAGAATAGGCCATAAGGAAACAAAACTATCACTCCTTACAGATGATATGGTAATATAATTAGAGAATCCTGGATTACCAATTAAAAATTAGTTTAAATAATTAGCAACTTTAATAATATTACAGGATATAAAATACATCCACATAAATCATCAGCATTTCTACATATTATCAATAAAAGTCCAGCAGCAAGAGATAGAGAAATACCATTTAAAATAATTGTAGACAATGTAACATACTTGGGACCCGCAAAGACAAATACAGGAACTGTATAAACACAAATACAAAAGGCTTTTCACACAAATTACATCAGAACTGATAGATTGGAAAAATATCAGTTGCTCATGAGTAGGCCAAAATAATGTAATGAAATGTAATGTAATGAAATGATGAAAATAATGTAATGTAATGAAAATCACATTTTTACCTAAATTAATTTGCCACAGTGCCATACCAACCAAATTGACAAAAGATTAGTTTATAGAGCTAGAAAAAAATAATAATTATCCAGAAAAACAAAAGATCCATAAAAAGAATGTGAAGGAAAGAAACCTAATAGTACTGGATTACAAACTATATTACAAAGCAATAACCAAGACAACAATCTTGTACTGGCTAAGAAATAAAATGGTGGGTCAGTGACATAGGTTAAGTACACAATACTTAAAAGTAAATGACCATAGTAATCTAGTATTTGATAAATCCAAAGATTCAAGTTGAGGTGGGAGGTAGTGGGTAAAAACAAACTATTTGACAAAAACTAATGGGAAAATTGTGGACAGAAACCAGGTGTGGACCAACATCTTACACTGTATACTAAAATAAAGTCAAAATGGGTACGTCATTTAGACATAAATAGTGATTCTGTAGTCAAATAAGGGAGCTTAAGTTAGCTTACCCATGAGATGTATGGATAAGGGTAGGATTTATGACCAAACAAAAGATAGAGAGCAATATGAGATATAAAATGAATAATTTTGATTATATTAAGTTAAAAAGTTTTTGCACAAAAAAACCCAATGCAAACAAGATTAGAAGAAAAGCAGAAAGCTGGGAAACAATTTTACAGCAAATGTCTCCGATAAAGGCTTAATTTCTCAAATATATAGAGAAGAGAGTCAAATTTATAAGAATATAAGTAATTCCCCAATTGAAAAAATGGTCAAAGGATATGAAGAGGTGGTTTTCAGAGGAAGAAAGCAAACTATCTTTAGTCAGATGAAAAGATGCTCTAAATCACTGTTAATGAGAGGTTAAAATTAAATTAAATTAAGGGTAAAGAAGCAGGTTGCTTGTTGTGCCAAGATGGCAAAGTGAGGAAGGAATTTCCAGGAGCCCTCCAAAATTTACCTGCAAACAATCTTGAAAAAGCCCTCAGAACTGATTTCAGTGTGAGGAAGTAAATTACCAACACAGCAGGAAAGGTCTATCTCTTTGGGGAGGTGGGGAATGGGAGCCAGCAAACAAGCGGCAGAAATGGGCCACACCACAGGAAGCCATCAGCAAAGATGTGATACCCAGGGCAATCCACCAGCAGAGGTCCCATACGTGTGTGAGTCAGCAGCCCCAAGGCAAGCCAGAAGTGCCAGAACAGAAGCAAGTGTGGCCCTACACCCATTGCTGACCAACAGCGAGACCTCATCTCTGTGGCCATTCGGTACCAAGACTTTTGCCCTGAGGCCAGTCAGCCTAGAAGCCCTGCTCCAAGGGAGGCCAGCAAGAAGGCTCTTTCCCCAGTACAAGCCAGCAGGGATGCCACCCCTCCAACGCAAGTCAACAGTGAAGCCCTGCTTCCATAGCAAGCCATTAGGGAAGCCCCACCTCTTGAGCAGAGCATCAGCAAGACTCCATGACATCAGGCAGGTGGTGACATGACTTACAATTGACTTTGACTGGAGTGAGGGAGGGCTGTGCTAGGTCACCAGCTTCACTTTCTCCTCCAGAGCCAGCTGGGTCCAGTGGACAGATATTCATCAGAAATACTGGAGATGGCCCAGGATGCAGTGGGAGACCCTAGCCCTTTTAAGCCAAAGTCTTTTCAAGTTCTCACTTTGACTGAGGCAATGCCCATTCAGTGAATAGACCTCTTTCAAGGGATGACCCCTTTAATTAAAAAAAAAAAAAAACTGGGAAGGGAAGAACTTCAGGGTTGCTGGCCAAATGAGAAATAGTTACTACTTAAATTCACTCTGAGCCAGGAGGACCCAAAAATACATATTAAGTGGTGTTTGGGCAGTGACCTATTGTTGTCCAATCTATGAGCTCCAGAGTGAATTGAGTTTAAGGCTTAGTCTTTGAGAAAGAAATCTAACCATTAAACCCCAGAGAGGAGAAGGAGAAGAAGAGGGGGAGGGAGAGGGAAAGGGAGAGGGAGGTGGAGAGGGAGAGGGAGGTGGAGAGGGAGAGGGAGAGGGAGAGGGGAAAGGGGAAGGAAAAGGAAGAAAGGGAGGGGGAGGGAGAGACAGAAGGAGAGGCAGAGGGAGAAAGGAAGGGAGGGGGAAAGGGAGAGGGAGAAGGTACAAGGAGCTGAGTTACCCAAATCAAATGTGCCAAGTGGGTTGTTATTCAGGCAGCTTAGACTACTCCCAGGTTGTGTTTGTCCTTCATTCTTGAAGAGCACCAAGACATCAGGGAGATAATTGCATGATTTATATGATATGTCATATATATACTATATGATATGTCATATATATTACATATATGTGTGTATATATGTATATATATGTGTGTGTATATATATACATATATATGTGTATATATATATGTATATATATGTATATATATATATATGATATTCTGGAAGGAAAAGGGGTTAAGATTACAACCAAGAATCACATACTCAGAAAAAGTGAGTATAATCCTTCAGGAGGGCAAATGGTCATTTAATGAAATTGAGGATTTTCAAGCATTCCTCATTACAAGACAAGAGAATTTAAAAAATGATCTTCAAATACAATACTCAAGAGAAACATAAAAGGTAAAAAAGAAATAAAAAAGAGAAAACATGAACCTGTTTGATAAGGTTAGACTTTATATTCCTATATGACTCTTAAGAATTTTATCACTATACGGGCAATTCAAAGGATTATACACATAGATAGAGGGTGCAAGTGTGAGATAAGTATGGTGAGATGATATCCAAAAAAAAAACCTGAAAAAAGTTAAGGGGTGAAAAAGAAGACTGTACTGGGAGAAGAGAGGAGGGGGAGTTAGAAGGGAGCAAATTATAACACATAAAAGAGGCATACAAGAGCTATTATAGTGAATGGGAAGAAAGGGAGGTGGAGGTCAATGCTTTAACTTTAATCTCATCAACACTGGCTTAAAAAAGGTAAAAAAAGTAAAAAAAAAAAAAAAAAGGTAAAAAAGGGATTTGCTTGAGTTCTCCCCCAAACCCCTCCATATACCTGTAAAAATGACTAAACAAATTCTAGAGCAGCAGAACCCACAAAAAGACAAAGTGAAAAAAATTTCCAGCCCAAGACAACCTGGATGATCTGTTGTGCTAGGCTGCAAGAGGCCCACACCAGCACAGACCAGCCCCAGCAAACCTGGAACAGGCCTCAAGGAACTGAATCACTGACAGTGGTTTCCAGGCTTCTCAACCCACAAAACCAAAGACAACTTAGAAGGTAAGTGGGAAAGGTCTGTGAAACCTGGGTGAGAGAGGAGCACAGTCCAACCCCAGCCCCAGTGCAGTCCTGGCAGTGGAGATGGTGGCAGAGGCTTCTTCCAGAGGTCTCAGACCACACAGTAAGGAGATTGAACAACTGATCACAGGAGATTACAGAGATTTCTTTGCTGGCACTGAGACAGCATTCTGTTGTTTTGCCCATATTTGGATCTGTGTCACAGTCCTAGGTGGCAGTCCTGAGGCAAGGAGGAGCACTAGCATAGCAGAGCTTGTGGCAGCAGTGGAGAGGAAACCCTTCCTCACAGGTCCAGGGCAGATAAAGAATGCTTGTGGTCACTCACTGACCCAAGTACAGGCCAGGAGAGGAGTAAACACCTCTCTTAGATCACACCACTTTGGAAGAACTGAAAATTTACAGGTCCCTAGAAGTTATCTCTAAAAACAGCTGCACAAAACCTCTGAAGCTTAGGATAGACTAATAGGATAGTCAAGTAATTGGCTGGGGAAATAAGCAAACAGAGGGGAAAAAACTCCAACTGTAGAATCATAATTTGGTAACAAGAAGAATCAAAACATACAATCAAAAGAAGACAACAAAGTCAAAGCTCCTACATCCAAAGCCTGCAAGAAAAATATGAATTGGTCCCAGGCCATGGAAGAGCTCAAAAAGGATTTTGAAAATCAAGTAGGAGAAGTAGAGGAAAAATTGGGAAGAGAAATGAGAGTGATGCAAGAAAATCATGAAAAATGAGTCAACAGACTGCTAAAGGAGAATCAAAAAAATACTGAAGAAAATAACACCTTCAACAATAGACTAGACCAAATGACAAAAGGGGTTCAAAAAGCCAATGACGAGAAGAATGCCTTAAAAAGCAGAATAGAAATCCCCAAGTAAGCACCAAATTGGGAATTCTAAAATCAAAAAAAAATTTAATAAAATTGAAAGTAGAAAACCATTGAACAGTAGTTCAAATAAGTAGCTGGCTTAATGTTAAAAGAAAATAATAAAATAGATGAACCATTGATTAATTTGATTTAAAAAAAGAAAGCAGATAACCAAATTATTGGTATCAAAAATGAAAGGGGTAGATTCACCCATACTGAGGAGGAAAGTAAAGCAATTATTGTGAGCAATTTTGCCCAATCATGTGCCAATCAATCTGACAACCTAAGTAAAATTGGAGAATTACAATAATTGCCAGATTAAAAAAAGAGGAAACAATACTTAAATAACCCAATCTTAAGAAAAAGAAATTGAACAAGGTATCAACCTACTTTTTAAGGAAAAAATCCCCAAAGCCAGATGGTTTCACAAGTGAATTCTACCCAAATTAAAAAAAAAAACAATTAATTTCAATACTATGTAAACTGTTTGGAAAAATAGGCAAAGGAATCCTACCAAATCCCCTTTATGACACAATTATCATGCTGATACCTAAACCAGAAAGTGTAAAAATTGAAAAAGGAAGGAAAAATAGTCTGAGTTCCTTAATGAGTATTGATGAAAAATGATAAATGCAATACTAGAAAGGAGATTATAGCAGTCTGTCACAAGGATCATACACTATGACCATGTTGGATTCATATTGGGAATGCAGGATTCATTCAATATCAGCATAGTTGACCATAACAGTAACAAAATCAACAGAAATCAAATGATTATCTCAATAGACACCAAAAAATAAAGCTTTTGACAAAATACAGCACCCACTCCTAGTAAAAACACTAGAGGGTTAGGAATAAACAGAGATTACTTCAAAATGATAAGTAGTATCTATCTAAAACCATCAGCCATCATTATCTATAATGGGGATAATTAGAAGCCTTCCCAAAAAGACTGGGGTGAAGCAAGTATGCCTGTTATCACTACTGTTATCCAATAGTGTGCTAGAAAGGTTAGCTGTAACAATAAGAGAAGAAAAACAAATTGAAGGAATTAGAATAGGCATTGAGGAAACAAAATTATCACTCTTTGCAGATGACATGATGATATACTTAGAAAATCCCAGAGAATCAACTAAAAAACTAGTTGAAATAATTAACAACTTTACCACCATTGCAGGATACAAAATAAATCCATATAGATCATCAGCATTTCTAAATATTACTTACGAAGTTCATCAGCAACACATGTAAAGAGAAATTCCATTTAAAATAATTGCAGACAAGAAAAAATACTTTGGAGTCCACCTGCCTAGACAAACTCAAGAACTATATGAAGACAGTTATAAAGCACTTTTCACACAGATAAAGTCAGATCTAAACAATTGGAAAAATATTCATTGCTCATGGGTAGGCTGACCCAATATAATAAAAATGACAATTCTATTTAAATTATTCCGATACTAAATTATTCTTAAGCTATACTTATTCAGTGACATGATAACCAAATTTCTAAAATTATTTTACAGAGCTAGAAAAATATACTAACAACATTTATATAGAAGAATGAAATATAAAGACTATCAAGGGAATGTGAAGGAACATGAAGAAGCTGCATAAGATCTAAAACTGTTATATAAAGAGGTATTTATTAAAACAATCTGGTACTTGCTAAGAAATACAGTGGTGGATGAATGGAATAGATTAGGTATGCACAACATTGTATTAAATGACTATAGTAATCTAGTTCACCCACCATTTGGGAATAAAAATTCTGGAATTTGACTGGAAATAAAAATCATATAAGCATGTCTTTTATAAATTCTTAAAAAAAATTTTTTTCCAATTACATGTGAAAACATTTTCACCTGCTTTTTAAAGTTTTGAGTTCCAACTCTTATCCCTCCCTGCCTCCCCACACCCTACTTTGTGATAGTAAGCAATCTAATACAAGTTATACAACTTAAATTATATAAAACATTGTCATATTAGTAATTTTGTGCAAGAAGATTTGAACAAACCAATGAAAAAAGAAAGAAAAAAGGAAGGAAGGAAGAGGGAAGGAAGGAAGGAAGGATTAGAGAGGAAGGAAGGAAAGAAAGAAAACTGCAAAACAGCATGACAAAAACAAGGTATAGTCCACCATTTCAGACAGTGTATATCAAGATTAGGTCAAAATGTACACATTATTTAGAAATAAAGGGTGATACCATAAACAAATTAGTAGAGCAAGAAATAGTTTACCTTTCAGATCTATGGCTCAAGGAAGAATGTAGGAACAGACCAGACAAAAATAGCATTATGAAATATAAAATGGATATTTTTGATTATATGAAATTAAAGTTTTCACACAAATAAAACCAAGGCAACCAAGATAATAACAAAAGCAGAAAGCTCTGGAAAAAATAGTAAATGTCTCTGATAAAGAGCTTATTTCTCAAATATATAGACATTTGAGTCAAATTTATAAAAATACAAGTCATTCTCCAATTGATAAATGATCAAAAGATTTGAAGAGGCTTTTTTTTTCAAATAAAATACTGAATGTATCTATAGTCATATGAAAAATGCTCTAAATCACGATTGAATATAGAGAAATGCAAATGAAAAATAACTCTGAGGCACCAGTTCACATCTAACAGATTAACAGAAATATGACTAAAAAGTAAAATAATAAATGTTGGAGAATATGTAGGGAAATTGGGACACAAATGCACTGCCGGTAGAGTTGTAAACTGATCCAACCATTCTGGAAAGTAATTTGAAACTATGCCCAAAGGGCAATCAAACTGTGCATACCCTTTATTCCAGCAATACCACTCCTGAGTCTATATCCCAAAGAGATCATAAAAAAGGGAAAAGGATCTACATGTACAAAAATGTTTATAGCAGCTCCTTTTGTGGTGGCTAAGAATTGGAAATCAAGGGGATGCCACTCATTAGGGCAGGACTATAGAACCTGCAGCCTCAAGACCACATGCAATCCTCTAGATTTTCAAGTGTGGCCCTTTTTGATTCAGTCAAAGGGCCACACTTGAGGATCTAGAGGGCCACATGTGACCTCAAGGCCTCAGGTTCCCCATCCCTGCATTAGAGGAATGGTTGAACAAGTTGTGGCATGTTCTTTTAATGTAATATTTGTGTGTGATAAGAAATATCAAGTAGAATTACTTCAGAAAAACCTGGAAAGATGTACATGAATTGATACAAAGTGAAGTGGACAGAACCAGAAGAACATTGTACACAGTAACAGCAATATTGTATGATGAAGAATTGTGAATGGCTATTCTCAGTAATGTAATAATCCAAGACAACACCAAAGGTCTCATGATGAAAGATGCTATCTGCCTTCAGAGAAAGAATTGTTATTGTTTCAATACAGACTGAAGCATACTGTTTTTCACTTTCTCTTTCTCTCTGTTTTTTCTTTCTTTCCTCCTTCCTCCATTTCTTTCTTTCTTTCCTTCTTTTTTTCTTTGTTTAAGTCTCCTTGAACAAAATTACCAATATGGAAATGTTTTACACATTGCACATGTATAAGCTCTATTACATTGCTTACCATCACATGGAAGTGGGTAAGGAGAGTGGGAGGGATAAAATTGGAACTCAAAATTATATTTTTCGATAAATAATTTATTTATTTTTAGTTTTCAACATTCACTTCCATAAGATTATGAGTTTTAAATTTTCTCCCTCTCTCACTTCTCCTCCCTGCCCAAGACAACATACAATCTGATACAGGCTCTACATATACATTTATGTTAAGTATATTTTCCCATTAGTCATAATACAAAGAATAATTAGACTCATGGGAGGAACCCCAGGAAGGAAGCAATAAAACAAAAGAACAAAGGAAAAGGAGAGCAAATCTACATTTAGACTGCATATTTCTTTCTCTGGATGAGGACAGCAATTTCCATCATGAGTTTGTTGGAGTTGTCTTAGATTCTTGCATTGCTATGAAGAGCCAAGTCC
>NW_020954871.1:14867-21819 GCF_900497805.2 Vombatus ursinus
TCTTCTACTTTGTTTATAGTATCAATCTTTATGTCTAAATCATGTACCTATTTTGATTTTATACTATATAGGGTGTAAGATGTTGGTCTATGCCCAGTTTCTGCCATACATTTTTCCAGTTTTCCCAACAGTTTTGGGTAAATAGTGATTTCTTGTCCCAAGAGCTGGAGTCTTTGGATTTATCAAATAGTAGATTAGTATAGTCATTAACTGTTGTTTCTTGCCTACCTAACCTATTCCAATGATCCACAACTCTATTTCTTAGCCAGTATCAAATAGTTTTGATGATTGCTGCTTTATTATACAATTTAAGATCTGGTACAGGTAGCCCACCTTCCCTTGCATTTTTTTCATTAGTTGCTTTGATATTCTAGACTTTTTGTTCTTCCAGATGAATTTTGTTATTGTTTTTTCTAGCTCTATAAAATATTTTTGATAGTTTCATTGGTATGGTGCTGAATAATTAATTTAGGTAGAATTGTCATTTTATTATATTAGTTTGGCTTGACCATGAGCAGCTGATACTTTTCCAATTATTTAGATATGACTTATTTTGTGTGAAAAGTGTTTTGCAATTGCGTTCAGATAGTTCCTGGTTTTGTTTTGGCAGGTAGATTCCCAAGTATTTTACAATGTCTATAACAATTTTAAATAGAATTTCTCTTTCTATTTCTTCCTGCTGGGCTCTGTTAGCAATACATGGAAATGTTGATGATTGGTATGGATTTATTTTATATCCTTCAACTTTGCTAAATTTGTTTATTGTTTCAAGTAATTTTTTTTTTTACTTTATTCTCTAGGATTCTCTAAATATACCACTATATCATCTGCAAAAAGTGATGGCTTTGTTTCTTCTTTGCCCATTCTAATTTCTTCAATTTCTTCTTCTTCTCTAATAGCTAATGCTAACATTTCTAGCACAATATTGAATAAGAGTGGTGATAATGGACATCCTTGTTTCACCCCTGATCTTATTGGAGATGCTTCTAGCTTATCTCCACTACATATAATGTGGATGATAGTTTTAGATAGATGCTACTTATCATTTTAAGGAAAATTCCATTTATTCCTATGCTTTCTAGTGTTTTCAACAGGAGTGGGTGCTGTATTTTGTCAAAAGCTTTTTTTGAGCATCTATTGAGATAACCATACAATTTCTGTTACTTTTGTTTTTGGTATGGTCAATTTTGCTGATAGTTTTCCTAATACTGAATAAGCCCTGCATTCCTGGTATAAATCCCACCCGATCATAGCATATTAACCTCATGATAAACTGTTGTAATCTCTTTGCTAATATCTTATTTAATTTTTTTGCATCTATATTCATTAGGGAAATTGGTCTATAATTTTCTTTCTCTGAAAGATGATACCATTTAGGTATCAGCACCATATTTGTAGTATAAAAAAATTTGGTAAGACCTGTTCTTCGTGTGTTTTCCCAAATAGTTTATATTGTATTGGAGTTAGTTGTTCTTTAATGTTTATAGATTTCACTTGTAAATCCATCTGGCTGATAACTTAGAAGTAGTTTAAAAATACCAAAAGTTATAAGATCAATAGTTTCTTTGTGTGTTAATCTGAAAATGCAATTGATGTCATCTGAAGTTTATTATTTGGGTTGCTACTGTATTTCTCAAATTTTAATCTGGATTTTGATGCATATGAATTGCACTTTTTAATAGAAAAGGGATGTGATAAAATCTTTTTGAAAACTGTTAACTTTCAATGAAGTATATTTGGTTATAATCAAATAATAATAATAATGCTGATATTTACTATGAGAGCAGATTTTTTTCATTTGAAATCTTGGCTATTATGAAAATATATAAGGTAGTTTTAGGTTGTAGTTTCAACAAATTAATGATGAGATGAGTGATTCTCTGTACAAGGTGATTTAGAAATGTATTTAACTAAATTGATCATGGGTTGTTTCAAGTTTTAAATACATTATAATGTGCAGGGTATTGTTCCATTTCTAAATTGTGCAAATTGGTAAGCAATTATTATAATATAGATGTTATTAGATTAAGAATCGTACTGTCAGAGAAAAAGAGAAAAAGGGAAAAAGAAATGAATGGGTTAGGAAGCTGTTAGGTCTTTCTATCTGACCATGTATTGTAATATTTTTGAAGTACTGTAATTTAAGAAATCATAAACTTCCAAGTTTTGGCTATATTTAAAGGGAAGTTTCAGTTAAAATTATTTGGTTAAATCAAGTATTCTTGAAAATACCTTAAAGAAAGCATTAACTTTAATTAAGGATTATTTATTTGAACATGACCAGAAGTTTTAAAATTGTTCACTCGATGTATGAGGTATGTATTAGAGTCCATCTTTTTATAAACAGTGTTCTGTTCTTAATTCCTTAGTGGAATCTTATCTTCCTGATGTGGGAATGAATGTGAAGTTCTGAAGTATAAAAACTGAGTTCCAATTTTCCTGTTTTTATTTAAGTTTTTTAAACATAACAATTGGTCAAGATATCAATTTTGATTTTATAATATTAGAAATATAAGGGTTGAGTTAACTTGGATTATTTGACCTCGTTATTAGCAAGGTAATTTAAAATTGTGTTATGATCAATTTTGTAGGAGATTTTTAACAAAGAAAGAGAATTTTTTTCTACAAGAAGTACACTCTGATGGAGATTGCTTGGTAATACTCCAGCCAGGAAACTTCCTAAGATGATGTTCTGAACACCAGACATCTGTATGAGAGGAAACTTCTGAATCCTTAAATGGAAAATTTATTGTTACTTTTTTCCCTTTGGGTCTCTGTATCTATACTTACTAAGGGGTACTTACTTACCTTTTTGAATTGTCAATGCTGTTCTCCCACACCTCTCCCATGTTGTTTTAAGTCCCCAAAACCCCTTGATGAAGTGTTGACCATATCAGTTAGTGATTCATTGAGAAGGCTATACCTCTCATTAGAATCAGATGGGGGAATGTGAAAAATTATTTTTCCTAGTAATCATTATCTTGGAAACTCAGAGCTTTCCCATTCCCCTTTCTTTCAAAGTTCAGAAGGACATTAAGATGTCATCTAAATAAGTCTATTCCTGCTCATTATGTTGCCTAGACAGGTCTGGGAGAATGTTGATTCCTCCCCATTGTCAAGACAGATGATATGCAAATTGATGTCTCCTTCACCAGGATTAAGTGATCTTTGCCACATACCCAAAATGACCTCATTTTAATATGGCCCACCTCCCAAAGTTGATTGTCATCCCTAGGGAACACCTACTCTTCAAAGGGCATATAAGGCTATACCCCCAAAATCCAATTCAAGCCAGTTCTGAACTGGCTGGGGGACCAGGTTTTGGACCAAACTCCCATGCAATGCATGTCAAACCTGCTTGAGAGAAATTAAGCTATGGACACACACACCTCAATTTTGTTTGTCTCTTTCTTAGAGCTGACTGTTTCAAGTTGGGGTTCTTTTTGGGGGGTTCACACACCTTTGTTGAAGTGTTCCTCCTCAACTCTCCTCTTTTGCTTCCCGAATTTCCCCATATCAGTTTATCTTCCTCCATACAGTGCAAAAGAATCGAATAGAAAAGCATGTAATAATCTCTGACCATATGCCAAGCTTTATAATAAACATGCTGTCTCCCCTTGAATTCCCTTTTACTAACCTGTCAGTATTTTATCCAACTCAAGGGTCTCAATCCCTAGTTGCAGTAATACCTAAGAGGTCTATTTTGCATCTTGGAATTTGTATCTTTAGATCGGAAAATTGGAGAATAGCCGGATATTCAGCACATAGCAAAAGGGAAGGGAAAAAAAAGGCTGGGGAATTGAGAGACAAAGAGACATCTTGGATATCATTAAGCGCTCAGTGATTCACTAGAAAATACCTGAAGAAGATATTCTTCAAGGGAAGACCTTGTTTTCACAGATTCCTAAGGACATTTCTAAAGGATTTTATCTTTATGGACCTCAATATCTCTTCCAATTAGTGCTACAGAGAAGGTAAGGTTATTTGGACTTCACAGATCAGGGATTTGAGGCACACCCAGATATATCCAGTCAAAACAAAAACTATCATTTATCAAGTGAGATGACTATAATTTTGATATTCTGAGAGGTCTGATTGAAAAGAAGTTTCAGATTCCCTCCAATTACAGTGTCATGATCCTCTGATATGTGTATGAATACACATGGGATATATATGTATACATATAGATCTGTATACATACACATTGGGAAGATCATATACACAATATAGATATATAAATATATATTTGCATACATATGAAGTGTGTCTACAGGTAGATATGTTTTCCACATGCACAGTGTATACAAAAATGCTATAGGATGCATAAAAAATGTTTCATAATTCCTGATCTCCATCATGTTTGACAACTACAGAGAAATTATTCACCATGGACAAAACATAGAAATTATTAAAAGAATATATCTTATCTCTATACCTGCAGGCAACAGAAATGGGAAAGATTCTCAGGGACACAAAGGAGATTGGATAGATAGATAGATAGATAGATAGATAGATAGATAGATAGATAGATAGATAGATAGATAGATGGATGTATGGGATAGATGTTCACTGTGAATTGGGAAGAAACCAAAGACCTTGAAAAATGTTCAGCCTCATGCTTCAGCTCTTATTCTAAGTGGTCCTCTTGTGCTCATTGCTCTTGACTTCCCTCTCTAAGTCATTTTCCAGGTGGTCTGTCTGAATGAAGGGGTTTATGTCCGGTCTCATATTCCTTTTTTTCACTGTGTCTCTTGCACAGGAATACATGGCTATATCCTCAGTTTTAAGGGAATTCATTTGCAGGTGCAGCACATGGTTGCTGTTGTCCCTGGAGATGTGAATCAGCCTTTCACAGAGTCTGTATAGTATGTGGTTCCTCCATTACTATTAATATATGCGAGACACTCCAGCCCCCTCCCTGAAGCCTGGGGGACCCAGTCCATATTATAGCTACCTTAAGTGAATCCAGAAGCTTTGCAGGAAAGGCTAAGATATCCTCCAGGCTGTCTCACATCACCCCCACACTCTACCAGCTGAACATCACAATGGACACCTGCAAACAAAGAGTCACTGAAGACAATAGTCACATAAATACACTACTTCAAAGAGTGTATCCTTGATCTAAAAACAAACAAAAGACAAAACTACCTTGTAAAATAATCAGAATGAAAGTTCCATTCAGTCCAAAACCCATTGTTCAGGCTCTACAGTGTCAGTCCTTAGGAGAGAAAGGACACACAGAAGAAAAGCTCCTCTCCCAGAACTGCAGACAGGTTTTTGCTGGTTTTCATCCCTAGAGGGAGGAGCCCAATTTGCATGTCTTTCTCTGTTTAGTGTGAGGAAGAGCAACTGTCTTCCAGTGGGATGAATCCCCTCCCTGAGCTGCAGAGAGAAGTTACCCCCAGAATTAGTTCTAAAACCCTGGGGAAGGTTAGTGACACAGAGAATCTAAATATCATTGGGAAGGTCTCAGTGTCTATCCTTCTCCATCACTCCAATCTACCTTCAATACCAATGCATTGCTCATGAGGCTTTTCTGTGTTCTTGATAGTTTCCCAACTTATCCCAATGCCATTTTTAATTAGGAAGGCATCCAAGCTTTTGTCATTTTTTATCTTCAGCAAATTTTGTATCTACTTAAGATGTTTTTTTGCAGAATTTCTGAACTTACTCCTGCTACTTCTGCTTGCTTACAGAGCTATTTTTTGTTCATTCTCTTTGTAACTGGATTGGTCCATTTTATCCAGGGTATGCTCTGTTGGCATGAGAGAGATCGTTGTGAAGTTTTCAATGGGAGCACTATTACTGGATGAAAGGGTATGTACAGTTTAATAGCATTTTGGGAAGAGAAGACTTACATAAACTGTTGCAAAGTGAAGTGAGCAGAAGTGGAGCAACACTGTCCCACAGTAACTGCAATATTGTATGATGATCAACTATGAATGACTCATCTATTTTCAGCAATAAAATGATCTAAGACAAATCCCAAGAACTTATGATTAGAAATGCTATTCACCTCCAGAGAAAGAACTAAGGGAATCTGAATATAGATCAAAGCATACTTCTTTAAACTTCATTTTTCTTCCAGTTTGGTTTTTTTTTTGGTCTGTGTTATTGTTTTTCAGATTACTAATATGGAAATATGATATGCATATTTTCTTGCCTTCTTCCCATTGAGGAACAAATGGGGGAGGGAGGGAATTTGGAAGTCACCATTTTAAAAAATGAATGCAAAAATTGTTTTTATGTGTAAATGGAATAAAATATTAAAATAACAGAAATTCAAGTAATTGAGAATTTAAAAACTAAATATTTTAAAATACTATAGAAGGTAGAAATCTGAAAACCTTTTCACACACATACACACATATGCATATATATATATATATATGTCTAATCCATTTACTTTTTAAAAAAATATTATTCCAATGAATTTTCCACTTCAATTCCAATTATTTCTAATTCCACCTGAGCAAGATTAGAGACTGATAATTATCTAATCCATACCTTAAAACATAGGCAGCAACAGACTTTGTAATTGGATAACCAGTGTGACACAAATGAATTTACTCTGAAGATACTAATTTTAATCCAATTGGAAAAAAAAAGTTGTGAGATGGGATATGCAAATACACTAAGTAATTAATTCCAAATGTTAAGAATAGTGTTCACCAAATGAGCAGTCTATAAAAGATGTCTACACCTTGGTACATGCTACACATAGGTGTTTATTCAAAATTAAATAATAAACATAAGTAAATAATAAATCTAACCAAATTAGATTTCCTTATGAGTTAACACAAAAGACTCCCAAGTTTTTTCCCCTGATGTTGAACTAAAATCTTTTCCTTAAAACAAAATAGAAACTAAAGTACTGGTTAATAGTAAAATAAAAACAAAAATCTAATAAGCAATAATGGAAAAAGAAATTCCATTCCAAATAACTACAAAA
>NW_020954872.1:0-2305 GCF_900497805.2 Vombatus ursinus
TGTGACGGCAGTAAATCTTTGCCAAGCCAGTTTCCTTTCCAGAATTATCGGGGCATAGGACTGTGCCTGAAAATCAGGTTCAAAAAAGAAATGCAGCATTCTTTAGGATGTCAAGATAATACATTGTAATGCTCATCATCCTACAGTACAAATATGATGAAATAAAGGAAATAAAGCAGATCCCTTGTGTCTTCTTTTAATATCAATAATGCAATTATTTAAAAATTACTATTTCAGAAAGAATTCTTATTTAATATGCCTTATAAATTTTATTGTGGCAGTGTTAGAAGCTATGTCCAAAATGAGGAGTTTCACAGGTCTCATCATTTAAACATGATTATGTTTTTTTGTGTGTGTTTTTGTTTTTTAGTTATGACTCTGCCAATGATGATAGTGTGGCACCCCAGCTCCCCCCTACTGTCAAAGGACGGGCTTCACAAACTAAATGGCACCATCCATAGACCTGGGAGCTGTTGTCATGCACCATGGCTTGGGGGACACTCTTGGGCCCACACTCTCTCCTTGGTTCACCTTCCACTGGCCAAAGTCCTCTCCTTGGCTTCCCACCCTAACCCAAATTGCCCTTACCCCACGCATCCTATCAGCTGCCACCCCTGGGCACTTCCTTCTCCCCCCCATCTCTCCCCACTTGCCCAGATGCCAGCCTGGGGCAGGCCCTCCACCTCTCACCCGGATGATCACTGCTGTCTCCTCCTGGGTCCCCTCCCTACCCCCCAGTTCATCTTCCACACTGCTGCCAAATGGATTTTTTCCCGAAAACATCGGAAGTGCTCAATAAACTCTAGTTGTTCACTATGGCTTCTAGAATCAAACATAAAATCCTCTGTTTGGCTTTTCAAGGCCTTTTCTGACACTCTCCCACCTTTCCAGGCTTCTTTTACCTTATTGCCCTCGTCTACTCTGAGCCGGTGACATTGGCCACCTTGCTGTTCCTCATGCAAGATATGCTATTTCCCTATTAGAGCCTCTGCCTTGGCTGTGCTCATCTGGGTATGCACTGGCACTGCCTACCCTGGCTATGCCCATCCTGGGGATGCGCTCCCTCCTCAGTGCTGGCACCTACCTGCCTTGGCTTCCTTCCAGTCCCGCCTGCCACAGGAAGCCTTTCCTGCCCCTCCTCAAGGGTCCTCTATTTCTTTCCTATAATCTGTATAGGACAGAGATTAGGACTGGACCTGTGAGGTTCCTGGCATACAGACAAAACAGAAAACCATTAAGAATTAGGGTTGCCAGCTAGTTGGTATAGTGGAGTTAGAAAGATGTGGATAGATAAGGGATTGGAAAGACCCAAGTCTGAGTCCTAACTCAGCCACTGACTGGCCGTACAACCCTCGGCTAGTCTATCTTTAATCCACTTTCATCTTCAGTCTCTATAAAATGAGGATAAGCATGGTGCCCACCTACAAGGATGATTGTGGGAATCAAATGGGCTGATTGTCAAGGTGTATTGTAACCTTGAAAGAGCCAGATTGATTTTGGCTATGCCTGTTGACTGAAAATTTCATCTTGATGTTCAAACAAAATGGAGGGGATTTCTAACTTTTTGAATCAAGATAATCTTTGACTGATGATATTCATTATTGGATCATGAGATTAGTTGAAAGGAACCTTAGAGATAAGCAAATCCAAATGTCTGTCTGGCTCATGGTTAACACAGGGAGAAAACAGCAAGCCCGGTGCAGGCCCAATGTTTGAACCTGGCTCTCCTGCTTCTGATGTTCTGGTGCTCAGGTTAAGAATAAGATGGACTGATAGGAAGTTATGTTTGGAGACCAAGAAGTTTGGGATTCTTGATCATGGAAGTGAACCCCTTGGAGGGATGGAGAGATCAAAGGAGTGGCCATTGGGGTGTGTGATCAAGGTGGAGGGGAGGAGTGGACCACAGGACAGACTGCTGGATCAGGAGGCCAGAAAACAGCAACATGATGTCAAAGTCCCCCAGGATGAGGGCAGGAGCTGGGGGTGGAGAGACTGGGAAACCATTTCTGGGATACTGAGGTCCTCCTGTTGGTCAATCAACAAGCACTGATTAAGCATTTACCACGTGCGATTAGGACACAAAGGCTCCCTGCCCTCAAGGAGCTCACATTCCAGTGGGGGAGGCAAGATGTACTTAACTAGGTGATACAAAATATGTACAGAGTAGACATGTGGGGAAAACCAACAGCTAGCGGGGGGGAACCCCCAGCAAAGGGTGGGATCCATTACCTGGAAGGAAGTTGAGGAAATAAGAGTCCCAGGAAAAAAGAGATCTGGCCAGTCTGGGGTGACAGCCAGGCAGAAG
>NW_020954872.1:2375-6225 GCF_900497805.2 Vombatus ursinus
GTGTGTGTGTGTGTGTGTGTGTGTGTGTGTGTGTGAATCTGTCCCGATGGAGGCAGGTGGAGCCTGAGAAGACTAGAAGGACAGGAAGAGGCCAGGTTATTTATGAAAGGTTTCAAATGCCAAACGGGATTTTATATTTGATCCTGGATGTTATTGGGAGCCCCTGGACATTGCTGGGGGTTGTGAGAGGTAAGAAACGATTATGTTTCCATATAAGGAAATTGGGAGAAAAGGTAGCTTTAGGTCAGAGGTTCTAGAACTGGCTAAGGGTGGATTAAATTGGTTGTTTGGTTGAGGAGGCCAGAAGTAGGACAAAGGTTAAGCTTTACTTAGAGTGTGCATGCATAATAGGCTCATTAACACTAACTTCTCTGCCCAGAGGGCAGCAATACCACAGAACTAGGCATATTTCATATTTTAGCAGGAGGAGGGACATGTTATGAAGTGGGAGTATCAGGAAGACTGTAACCTGAAAGAGTCTGGACCAATCCTGACTCTGGAGGGAGGAGTAGGATTGAACTAACTGTATAAAGCTTTTTCCCGCTCCTGTACAGTGTGTATATCCCTTTTTCTTTTTTTGGGCATCACACACCTGGTTCTTTTGTAAGAATTGTAAATAAATAAATGTCCCATTGCTCACTTCAGTTTGTTTTGTTCCTTAAGGGAGGACGGAACTCTGCATGTTATGTTTCTGGGGGAGCAGTGAGTTGCTGAGCCACGTTTCTCACAGGGTGGTCAGAATACTTCAGAAATATCACTTAGGCAGAAGAGAGGAGGCTGGGCTGGAGAGATGACAGGAGCAGGCAGAGAATGACTGGGGGCCAGTAGGTACTGCCATGAGGAGACATCTGGAAGAGACTGATACATTTGGCTAGAAAGAATCTCAGAGAGGCAGCTGATTGATGGGGATGGGGATGTGGCAGAAGCAAGTGCCGTATGAGAGCAGGAGGAGAAGGTGGAAGAGGTGGGGAGCCCCTCCCAGCTGAGCCCCATGGAGCCACTGGAGTACATGGGGTACTCTGAGCCCTAGGGTTCAGAGGCTACCCGGAGATTGTTTGGGCTCTCCCTTGCAGAGAGTTTAAAAAAAATGCAGACTTCAAACTCTCTACCAAAGCAGAAATCATCAAAACAATTGGGTATTGGTTAAAGAACAGAGTTGAGCAAAACAGATCAGGCACACAATAGACAGAAGCAAACAAACCAAGCCTGGGAGTGTTTGTAGACTCAAAGGCTCCAGTTAATGGGGGAAGGATTCGCTATTTGACACAAACTGTTGGGAAAACTGGAAAGTAGTCTGGCAGATATTACACATAGACCAGCAGCTGCTCATCCTGGGTACCAAGAGGGACTCTGAATGATTCATGATTTAGACATAAAAGATGACATTCCAAACAAGGAAGGAAGAGCAGAGAAAACGGGGAAGAATCCATGACCAAATAATGGACAACTTTGAATACATAAAATTTAAAAGATTTGCTTGTGCAAAACTGAATGAAGTTACAATTAGAAGGGAAATGGGTACCTGGGGGGAAAATCATTGTAATAAGTTTCTTCGCTCAAGGCCTCATATCCAAGATACAAGGAATTGATTCAAATTTATAAGACAAAGAGCTGTTCTACAATAGATAAATGATCAAATATGTAGTTTTCATAGTTAAGAAATCTAAGCTATCAACAACCTTACCAAAAGAGAATTACAAATGAAAGGAACTGTGAGGTTCCAGCTTGTACCCATCAAAGGCCATTTCTCTTTTGTCAATTTTTGCTGATTATTGGTGGGACTGTTCCAAACTATGTCCCCTAAGTTACTAATTTGTGCATACCTTTTGGTTCTGCTATACTGCTACTAGGTCTAGACTCCAAAGAGATCAAAGAAAGAGGGAAAGGACCCATAGATACAAAAATGTAGCAGCTCTTTCCATAGTAGCCCCAAAATGGAAACTAAGGAGTGTTCTCCTATTGAGTGTCAATCATTTTCCAAAGATTTGGTACAAAGAAACAAAGAATCAGTTTTCCCCTTAACCGAAGGTTTGTCCAAAGAACAAACAGAATGGGGTTCCACCTTTACCAAAGGTTTGAATAAGGAACAAACAGAATCAGACTGTACATGTGCTATAACATGCTTATTTATTCTTATTATGCCAGAGAATCATGCATGATGGAGTCAGAAAATAATTCTAAACTCTGAGGTAAGCAAGCTGAAGGAGACTCTTTATACATTGATAATCATTTAAGATCATTTGAACCCCAATAAGGGCCAAAGCCTGAACTAATCAACCACCAGAAGCACTCCAACATGATAGACATGCTTTTTCTTTGTTCTCTGAGTGAACTCAAAATGCCCCTTCCTCTGTCAGCAGGAAGCTAACCAGCATTCTTCTACTTATGACCACTAAGGCACCTTAGACCTGGACACTACCTTGAATAATGGGACTTTTCTTATCTTAGTATTTTATGGACATATGCTATACTATGTCACGTTAATGGTAAAAGAAACACAGATATCCTGGATCTATAATTTCAATTGACACTTTGACATTTTCCTATCTTATTGTATTTACAACCTATCCAATTAAGAAAATTCCTTTCTCATGCTATGGTTAAACATATATGGAGACCATAAATCTGAGTAACACAGACATCCTGAGTCAGGGTTTGAATGTCCTCCTAAAATTGCTTGATTCAGTCAGAGTTAAAGCTCTGGCTCCATGTAACATGCCGCTAACTTAAGGGAATAAACAATATGAATTTACTTATCATCTTGCTTGTTGCCTCTTTAATCAGCTTTCAGGTTGACAGTTATGGTGCTGTGACTCGGATGGAACTGAAGGAGTAGGAGAAAACAACACCTTACCCCAGCAACACTAGTGGCTCAGGCGCCTCAGGATCTATTTTTTCCTGGAGTTCTAACTTTGACAGGGTAGAGTAAATTTTCCTACTCTCAGCTTCCATGGGCCTCTCACTAGTTTGGTTGAAGGCTGGAAAAAAAAATTCCCTTTAAGCTAGCTCTGGGGTCAGGGATCAAGTCATGGTTCATTCATCTGTATCAGTTAGATCCCCTCAGGTAAGGCTCAATCTACGAAAATTAGCCATGAGTCGGTCGGAAACTAAAACCAGAAATCCAACTAACAAGACCACTGCCTTTTATATGTCAAGCCATTACCAATCAGATGACCACAAATACTGCCAGCACCGATTTGAGTTAACTAATGTTTTTAGTCAGTTAACTATGTTTTTCTTGGCTTATAAAAACTGAATCTCCTCTCCATTACAAACACCTTTTTGACTAAGGAACTTTGTGATATCTAGGAATTCTGTAATAACTAGGAATTAAGTTTGTTGTAATACTTTGGGAACTTATTTATGTTACTTAAGGACATTTTACACCAACTTAATTTTAATGAATTCCAATTTTAAAGGTTTATTTTTCTTTTAAAGGTGGAAAAGAGAGATACCTATCATTTTAAAAGTTGCCAAGTAATTTTCCTCCATAAAAATTTAGTGATTATTTTCCTTAACATCTGGATAAATCTTAAATTGTTTTTTTAATAAGGGGAAATACTTTTGGAAGAAATGTTTTGAAAAAAAACCTGATTTTTAGAAGGCCTACTAAATTTTCATGTGCAAGATAATTTATTGCTAAATTACTGTAATGAGTTGTAAAGCAGAAGAGATCTTGCTGTTTTGATCTGAATTTGTAGTCATTCCATGGCTTAAGCAAGAGTTAAATTAGTGTTTGAACTTATAATATGTATAAGATTCAATTCTTTAAGTGTCTCATTCTGCCAGAGTGAGTATAATTAGAGAAGAGTAAACAAGCTGGAGACACAAGGACATAAATCCATCAACT
>NW_020954872.1:6351-9432 GCF_900497805.2 Vombatus ursinus
GGGGAAGTAGCCGGAGCATGTGCTCCCGAGGCAGGGGGCTGTGCCACGTGGGAGTGGGACGACAGACNGGCTGTGCCACGTGGGAGTGGGACGGCAGAGACCGAGCTCCCTTTGTCTAGTCCTCTCCCTTTGTGCAGCGCTAACCCAGACGTCTCCTTCCTGTATCCAGGCCTAGCTTCCTATGTCATGTACTCTCCCTTGGTGCAGCGCTAACCCCAGACGCCTCCTTCCGGTATCCGGGCCTAGCTTCCTTTGTCACGTCCTCTGCCTTGGTGCAGCGCTAACCCCAGACATGCCCTTCCGGTATCTGATCCTACAATCATTCACTGGTAGGTGGGCTGAGGAGGAGGGGCTAGAAGGTATATAGGGGCGGTAGGGGTCGGAGCTCGCTCTCTCTCTCTTGCTCCTGCTCGTGCTTTCCTGCTTGGCCTTGCTGTGATGGCCTCTGAATAAAGTTCGAGTGTTTGCACCTCCCGATCGGCTCGTCTCTATGTTTATCCGGGTGGGCTCCGAAGACTGGTAAGTATGACCTTGGCAGCCTGCTCCTGTTAGAAGGAGAGTGCACGGCGCGACTGGCACATTCCTTGATTTTGTTTTTAATCTGGAATTAGAACATGTGCAGAAATTTATGCAAACTGCTGAAGACTCACCTTAAGATGTTTCCATTGTTTAAAGGGATTCTGAAAGCAGGAGTATTTTTTTCTGTGATCAATCTCTTACTGTTGCCAATGTGAGATTAAATACTTATTATCCAGGATATGTGATCCTTAAGAGCTAAACTCACCTGAAGCATTGATGATTGAAACTCAATATTCAAGACTTCATGGAAACTGCAATTTACTATTGTTTTGAGGTTTGACTACCAGGATAATTGTCTGAGTTCTCATGAAGGCAATAGTAGAATGGCATATGCTGCAGGCTGAGAATTACTAAAGGTGAATGTCTGTGCCTGGGAAGAGTTTTGAGGATGACCTTGGACACAGCCTAGGTAGGATCTTCCTGACTCTATTTCCCAATTGTGCTATTTCCTTTCTGAGAAGGAAAAATTCCCCACCTGATTAATCCTGAGCCCTGCTTTTAACATCAAGTGACTACATGATTGGCTATCAGATATGACTCATGCCAGAAATCAAATAGAGCTAAAGAAGTTCTTTCCTTCTGATATGATATATGACCTTGTCCCTCTTTTTCTTTTATAGCAAATTTCTATAATCAAGAAGCTCTGTAAGTACAGTACTAACTTTACTAAATAATAGATGGATACTGGAATATCTCTGAGTTACCATAATAGGATGCAAACATGAATAGCTTACAATTTTAACTTACATTCATGGCCAAATAATAATAATATAGGGATAACATCCTCCTAAGGAGGAAATGTTTAGACAAAGTAATAAGACAAAGATGCAATGTGACAGATGTCTAATTAAATAGGATAGCACATTTTGAGAAAAGTAACAGGATTAGACTGATTCCTCTAAGAATTATATACAGATGTATATGATTGACTTCCAAAATGTAGCTGTCATGGAAATCCAAACTTTAAGCATGTTTTGGTAAGAAGATCTCAGATTTGGATTTTTACACCAAAAATTGTATAGGTTAGTGGTAAAAGTAAGTGAAACTATTTCTCCTTTATTAAAGTTCCTGTCTGATAATTTTAAATGGCAGGAGAGCTCATTTTATGGTTGGACCCTCACATTTTAAAAGATTCTTATACCAGGTACAGGATTTAGATAAGAACAGAAGCAGCAGATGATATATGAACTGTAGTTTCAAAAATGGAGAACCAAATTTAAGTGACTATACTAATTTGTACTAAATCAGAATTATCTGGGAACTTTTAGATCTAAAACTCCCTTTTAGAACTGCCTAAGAATAAAACCTTTTGTACATGAGCAAGGGACTTAATGTTAGTTAACATTGGTAATAATGATTGTATTGATTTGTATGGTTCATGTTTAAGGTTTTCTTGGTTATCTTGGTGACATGTAAATCTCCCTTCTCAAAACTAGTCTATTGTGAACTCTCTGACTAGTTTAATCTGTACCTGACTTGGTGTAATTATGCGATTTTGGGAATTATGAGAAAACTTTGTTGTATTGTTTGAACCTAGCCCTGCATGGCTGGGAACTGAACCATCTCTGCGTGCCTTTAACTAAGGACTCATGTTAACACTGTTTTCTCTCATTTATCAACTCATACATCTTCTAAGAGCCCCTTTCAGGTCTATGTGACTACTCCCATAGCTGCCAACTTCTGGATGTGGACTCCAGGATCATCTGAAGATGCCTGCTCCAAGTGGACATCTCTTCCCACCCCCTGAGGAAGAAGAAGGTTTTCCCCACACCTTTCTTGGTCTACAGGTGAAGCCTTCAGCTTACCTTTGACCAAAAGGAGGAAATGATAATCATTTAAGATCAATTGAGCCCCAGTAAGGGCCAAAAACCTGAATTAATCTTTTCTGAGAGAACTAAGAATGCCCCTTCCTGTGCCAGCAACTTCAGGACCAGACACAGTGGGACTTTTCTTATCTTGGTATCCTAAGGACATATGTTATGTAGGGGAAACACAGATATCCTGGATCTATAATTTCAACTGACACTTTGACATTCTTCTATTTTATTGTATTTACAACCTATTCAACTAAGAAACTTTCTTTCCTATGCTATATGTTAAAAAACATATGCAGGCTGTATTTTTTTTTTTTTTTGAGTAACACAGACATCCTGAGTCAGGGTTTAAATATCCTCCTAAAATTGCTTCAGTCAGTCAGAGTTAAAGCTCTGATTCCATGTATGTGCACTAACTTAAGGGAATAAAACAATATGAATTTACTTATCACCTAGCTTGTTGTCTCTTTAACCAACTTTCAGGTCGATAATACATATATACATACATACATATATACATATATACATAGATACATATATGGACAGAGAGACAGAGACAGAGACAGAGTCATGTTAATGATAAAAGAACCACAGACAACCTGGATCTATAATTTCAATCGACACTTTGACACTTATCTTAATGTATTTACAATCTATCCTATTAAGAAATTCCTTTCTCATATTATGG
>NW_020954873.1:0-548 GCF_900497805.2 Vombatus ursinus
TAACAGAAGGCAGCCCAAGCTCCCAGGTGGAAGCTTGTCTAAATCCATTTTCTGGGGCTACAGTCATCAATGAGTCACTCTCAAGCATTAACATGCTAACATAGAGAGGTAAGGAGAGTCATAAGGGGGAAGGTGGACCCCAGCAGAGGGAGAGGAGTGGATTCTGCTGATCCCAAGGGCTTTTTCTTTTTCTTTTTCTTTTCTTAAGTATATTTTTAGTTTTCAACAATCGCTTCCACATGCTTTTGAGTTTAAATTTATCTCCCCCTCTGTCCTCACCTCCCTCTCCAAGACGATGTGCAATATGACATAGGCTCTATATATGCATTCCTATTAAACAGATTTTCACATTAGTTATATTGTAAGGAAGAATTAGAACCAATAGAAAGAACCACAAGAAAGAGGGAACAAAACAAAACAGAAGAAGAACAATAAAGAGCAAATAGTATGCTTTGATCCACATTAAACCTCCATAGTCCTTTCTCTCGATGTGGATAGCATTATCCATCATGACACTTTTGGAGATCTCTTAGATCCTTGCATTGCTG
>NW_020954873.1:586-1579 GCF_900497805.2 Vombatus ursinus
CTAAGTCTGTCAAAGTTAGTCATCACACAATGTGGCTGTTACTGTTTACAATGTTCTCCTCCTTCTGCTCACTTCACTCAGCATCAGTACATACAAGTCTTTCCAGGTTTTTCTGAACACTGCCTGCTCATCATTTCTTATAGCATAATAGTATTCCATTATATTCATATGCCACAACTTGTTCAGCCATTCCCCAATTGATGAACATCCACTCAATCGCCAATTATCTGCCACCACAGAAAGATCTGCTATAAATATCTTTTTATATGTGGGTCCTTTTCCCATTTTAATGATTTCTTTGGGATAAAGCTGTAAAAGTGCTATTGCTGGATCAAAGGGTATGCACATTTTATAGCCCTTTGGTTATAGGTCCAAATTGCTCTCCAAAATGGCTGGATCACTTCACAACTCCACCAACACTGTATTAGAGTCCCAATTATCCTTGCAGGAAGCTGCAACATACATCAGAGAAATAGATATACAAGCAGTTCTTATTTTCCATAGATTTATTTTCCATAGATGGACCGTTCTGCAAACTTCTCTATAAAACAATATTTATATAAACTGAATTTACCCATGGATATGGAAAAGGGCTAGAGTGAGGTAGGAAGGGGGTTGCACCACCATGAGGGAGGGGCCAGCACTGGGTTCAAAGACAAATGGGGGGTGGGCACAGTCAACCAAAAGGAGGTGGAGGACCGCATGTCTGTTGGAGCCAGCAACATGGGGGTATGATTGGAACTGAAATGAAGAACATGCTGGCAGGCAGACAGATGGGGGCCAGACACAGAAGTATTCAGGAGAGGATAGACACATATTACCCCAACTCAGATGCACAAAACACCAAAAAGCAGAGACCAAACTCTCTGGTGGGTAGGCAGACTGAAAACAAGGTCTCCTCTCTCAGTACTGGAGGTTTCAAGCCAAGCCCTGATCCAGCAGTGGTGTTGGCTGTTTGTAGCTCTGATCTTCTGATTCCACTTGGAGGATGTT
>NW_020954873.1:1763-2615 GCF_900497805.2 Vombatus ursinus
CAATATTTCTCTGCACTCCTTTCTATTCCCACTGAGTTTTCTCCAAAATTCTTTCATGTCTAACTTTTTAAAGATTCCATTCTGATTTCTAATCCATTTTACTACTTCCATTTTATGAGAGTCCATCCCATTCACATAGTTATGATGACAATGTATTTCCATCCATTCTATTTTCTTCTGTTTCTGCTTCTTTCTTTTTATCCTGTCCCTCCTCTAATGCCTGTTTTGCATATGACCACTGCCTTCTTTTGTCTGCCCTACCTTTTATCACTACTTTTTCTTTCACTTATGCCCTTATCCTACTTACCTGTAGGGTAAGATAGGTTTTTAATGACCAATTGAGTAAACACATATTTTCCTTTTTGAACCAATTTAGATGTGAGAGAGGTTCAAGCATTGACTGTCCATCCACATTTCCCCAATCGTTTTCTGCTCCAATATAAAAACTCTTACTTACATGCCTATTTTATGTGAAAATATTTCCCCCATTCTTTCTCTCCTTTCTACCTTCTCCCACGGCATCACCTATCTATTTGTTTTACATTATCCCCACCTAATTGGCTCACTCCCAAAACCCTCTTTTCTAGGCAGAATCCCTCTACCTACTCAAGTAATGATAAAATTCTTAGAAGATGTGTGCATCATCTCCCCTTATAGAAAAGTACACAGCTGAACCTTATTGAGTCACTTATGATTTCTCTTTCATATTTACCTTTTAATCCTTCCTTTGAGTCTTGTATTTGAAAGTCCCATTTTCTCATCATCTCTCGTGTTTTCATCAGGAAGGCTTGAAAGGCTTATATTTCATTAAATATCCATTTGTCCCTCAAAGTGTTTCTGTAGGGAACAAGT
>NW_020954873.1:2707-4569 GCF_900497805.2 Vombatus ursinus
AGGCTACATGGTATATCGAGATGTAAGAAACGGAAAACATCAATGATTTTTTTTAAATAAGGTCAAGAATCTAAAGGATATTAATGGAGAAGTGTGAAGGGTTTGGGAGATGCAGACTGATTCCTTCCATCTCTGCAGCCTCATGGTCAGGGATTGCCGTGAGATGCCCAGTGTTGAGAGAGGAGATTTTTGGCTGCTCTGCCAATTATCCTTGGGTCTGGCATCCACCTCTCTATCTTCTGTCCATCAGCACTCAGGTAACATGTATCTTTTCTTGGTCCACTTGTTACAGTCTGTCCTCTCTTGTCTGTGGCTGTATCTGGCCATCACATGTCCGTCCCCTGCATGTTCTTCTGGGTGCTGGCCCAACATCCACCTGATCCTCCTCCTGTGTCTCTGTGCCTGGTCCCTGAGTGTCTTTGAACCATCTCCAGGCCCCTACCCTTCACAGGCTCGTGAACTCCTTCCTGCCTCCCTCACTCCCTTGTAGCCAAGTCTGTGGGAAAAGTCACATTCCTTTGAAATTGCTCTACTTAGAGCTTTGTCCAATGTTCCACTTGCAGAAAGGAAACATTGTTTGTAGTTGACAAAAAAAAAATAACAGATGGCATAAGTGGAAAGCAGTATGGCAGAAATTTGATAGGAGATCAACACCTCACACCATGTATCAAATTAAAATACAAGAGAACACATGAATTATATATGATATTGAGAATAATAAAGTGATGAGTGATGAAAATTATAAGTGAGAGACAAATATGAGAGATATATTATAATCACTAATAATTACTCTTGCTTAGACTTACAAGTCATTAATTTATTCAATCAATAGCTATAGATTAAGCTCCTCCTATGTGCTGGGCACATAAAAAGACCAACAGCCTAACTGAGCAATAAACAAGCATTTCTTAAGGACCCGCTGCATAACAGGCAGTGTGCTAGGCACTGGTGATGCAAATACTATTATGCAATCAGTCCCTAACCGCTAGAAGTTTATGGCATTCTAATGAGACAGAAAACACACAAAAGTTTACAGAGAGTAAACACAAATAAAGGCAAAGTACAAAGCAGTCTGGGAGCGAGGCCACTAGCAGTTGGAATTAGGATAGGCTTCATGGAATAGGTAATGCTTGAACTGTATCTTGAAGGAAGAGAGCGATTCTATGAGGCCTAAGGATAGAGCTTCTGCTTCAGAATCAGGAAGGCTCAGAGTTCAAGTATTGCTTAAGATCCATGCTAGCAGCATGACCACAGTCAATTCACCTAACCTCTTAGTGCCCCAGACAACTCTGTAAATCACAGACACATTCAGATGCATCATCAGTCTTACTGAGAAGGCAGAAAGATGCAAGTGTGTTTAACTTGGAACACTCTGACTTGCTTTTGCCCAAGGTCACATAGTTACTGAGTGCCTGAGGCTAGATTTGAGCTCAGATCTTCCTAACTTGAGGCCAGGTGCTCTAAACACTAAACCACCTAGATGGAGGGATTCAGAGATCTCAGAAGACTGCTGCCAAGCCATCGACCAAGAGGCTGCCTTGAGGTCAAGGAAGGGTAAGAAAAAAGCTCATTCTCAGTGCCCTGAAGTTCTACAAGTGCTCAGCCCCTTCTAAATTCACCACCCACCCTGAGGAAAAACTCTGTGGTCTTACGTGAGTTAGGAACTCCCCAAGTAACTTTATGTGTGGTGGGTGCAAGGGTCTGGGAGCAGGACCTATCACCCCAAAGAGAATGTAAACTACCTTTAATGTAAACAGCAAGAGAAGCTTCAGTAATCCCATGGGGAAACTTAACCACTGAACATCCCTAGCTTTTGGCCTTCTTTGTTCTCTTTCTATACAATACCTGTTCATGCCCAGTGG
>NW_020954873.1:4663-4783 GCF_900497805.2 Vombatus ursinus
AGTGCTGGGATCCAACACTCTGTCCCATTGCCGCAATAGGGCTAGTCTCATGAGTAAAATCCCTTGTACGACACAATTAGCCCCAGTACTCCTAATAAATCAAAATATAAAATCCACACT
>NW_020954873.1:4824-6495 GCF_900497805.2 Vombatus ursinus
AATGGTCTGCTTCTTTCTTTGAATCATATACATCCCCATTATGGTATACAGTAATGAATGACACACCTTGGATGGTTTGTGTCCTTACAAGGTTGTTCCCACTGAAATGTGGACAGGAGAGCCTTTGGGAACACCTCAAAACAACAAGTTTAATTAGGCCAACCTGGCACCAAAGTGGTGGAGAGAGGTTAAGGGATTTGCCCAGGGTCACGCAACCTGTATTTATCAGAGGCAGGATCTGAACTCAGTTCTTCAGGACTCTAAGCACTGGAGACAGAATTACAGTTCAGCTTATGACAGAGTAAGACCCCTTTACATGGCCCTCAGGACCCATGAGGCTTTAGCTCCCACTTTCCTTGACCTCAACACATGAATACACACACAAAAACTCTCTCTCTCTCTCTCTCTCTCTCTCTCTCTCTCTCTGTCTGTCTCTCTCTCTGTCTCTCCTGGGTTAGCTTCAATGTTGTTTTTAACCAGATGTTACCTCCAATCACATATTAAAATTCATTCATTCAACAAGTGTTGAGAATCTGTGGTGTGCTTCACCTTCTGTGTTGGGTTTTCATGAGGTGGAGTATGTGTTGAATGGTTTCCTGAAATACCTCATATTCCAAGTGAGGACTTATGAATTAGCAGGCTAGTAGCCAAGTCTGGGAGGCCTGGAAGTTCAAGCTCCGCAGAAAAATAGTCAGCCCCCTAGGCATTGGAACAATTAGCCAGGGGCCAGGCCCTTGACCTTGGGTGAAAGAAACTTGGGACAGTTCTTCCTATACCCTAAGAGCAGAGCTCAACTTTAAAACATACACAGGAAAATCAGCAAAAAAAAAAAAAAAGAAGAAAAAGGCCTGACCATAGAAAGCTACTGTGGCAATGTGGAAGATCAAAACACACACTCTGAAGAGGATAGCAATGCCTAAACAACTAAATGTGAAGCCTTAAAGAGAAATTTGAATTGGTTTCAGGCCTAAAAAGACCTCCTGGAAGAGGTTCAAAAGGACTTTTAAAATCATATAAGAGATATAGAAGAAAAATTGCTTACATCAATAAAATAGAGAAAGAGGAGATCAATGAATTGGGCATGCAACTAATAAAGCTAGAAAAAGAAGAAATTGAAAATCCTCAACTAAACAACAAATTGAAAATCCTGAAAAAATCAAAGGAGCTATATAAAAGTGGAATTTAAGAAAACTATTGAAGTAGGGGGCAGCTGGGTGGCATGGTGGATAGAGCACCGGCCCTGAAGTCAGGAGAAACTGAGTTCAAATCCAGCCTCAGACCAAACACTTCACACTTATTAGCTGTGTGACCCTGGGCAAGTCACTTAATCCCAATTGCCTTTAAAAAAAAACTATTGAAGTAAAAAAAAATTAAACCAAGGACTGGTTTTATTATAACAAACTAATAAAAATAAACCACTGATTAATTGAGTTTAGAAAAAGAAAGACAAATACAAAGGGAAAATATAGAAAATGAAAATGATGAATTTACCAACAGTGAAGAGGAAATTAAAACAATAATTAGGAGCTATTTTGCCCAGTTGTGTGTCAATAGATTTGACAATATAAGTGAAATGGATGGATATTTACGAAAATATAAAATTTCCAGAGTAACAGAAGAGGAAATAGAAGTTGTAACCCCACTTTAGAAAAAGAAAATGAAGAAGCCATC
>NW_020954873.1:6616-16407 GCF_900497805.2 Vombatus ursinus
GTTGATTCAAAAGTTTTAAATAAAGTACTAGCAAGGAGATTACAGCAATATATTAGTAGGATCATACACTATGACCAGCTGGGATTTACACCAGGAATGCAGGGCTGGTTCAGTATTAGGAAAATTATCAGCCCAAGTGACCAAGCAAATAATAAAACCAACAGAATTCACATGATTGTATCAAGAGATTCAGAAAAAGATTTTGACAAAATACATCACCCATTCCTAGGGGAAAAAAAAACAAAACAAAACAAAACACTAGAGTCCACAGGAATAAATGGAGCTTTCCTTAAAATTATAAGTAGTATCTCTCTAAAACCATCAGCAAGCATTATCTATAATGGGGATAAACTAGAAGCTTTCCCAATAAGATCAGGGGTGAAAGAAGGATGCCCATTATCACCACTATTATTCAGTATTATACTGGAAACATTAACTCTAGCAACAAAAGAAGAAAAACAATTGAAGGAAATAGAATAGGCAATTAGGAAGCAAATCAATCTCTCTGGATGATGTGAAGGTATACTTAGAGAATCCCAGAGAATCAACTAAAAAACTAGTGGAAACCATTAACACCTTTAACACAGTTGCAGAATATAAACAAAATCAACATGAATCATCAGCATTTTTATGTATTACCAACAAGGCCCAGCAGCAAGAGATAGAAAGAGAAAGTCCATTTAAAATAACTAGATATTTTAAATACTTTGGAGTTGACTTGCTAAGATAAACCCAGGAATGTTTGGGCACAATTACAAAACACTTTTCCCACAAATAAAGTCAGACCTAAACAATTGGAAAATTCTTGGTTCTTCATGGGTAGGCTGAGCGAATAAAATAAAGATGACATTTTACCTCAATTAATTTACTTATTCAGGTCATACCAATCAAACTACCAATAAATTATTTTACAAAGCAAGAAAAAAATCATAACAAAATTCATCTGAAAGAACAAAAGGCCAGGAATATCAAGGGAATTAATGAAAGCAAATTTGTAGGAAGGTGGCCTAGCCATACCAGATCTCAGAGTATATTCAAAGTGGTAATCATTAATACAATCTGGTACTGGCTAAGAAACAGAATAGTATGTTAATGGAATGGATTAGGTACACAAGAAACAGTAGTAAATAGCCATAACAATATAGTATTTGATAAACCCAAAGATCCCTGCTTTTTGGACAAGAACTCACTAGTTACTAAAAGATCTGGGAAAAAAATGGAAAAGAGTATGGTGGAAACTAGAAATCATACATTGTATATCAATGTACTCAGCCCAAAGTAATATAAATTTTGATCCCATAAACCTTCCAAGATATCTTGGAGTTTTGGAACTAGATTTTTTCTTCTCTTCCCTACTTATTTATTTTATCATTTAAACAATTTCTGTGAAAATTAACTCTTCTTTCCCATCTATTTTCATTCATGATTTTTTGAAATACATCCCTGGAAAACCAGGCTTTCACAAAGCCCATTTGGATTCAAATGGACATAGTTTAATATGCCTTAAACCCAAATCACTCTGGCTCTCCTTGAATGGCTAATAATAGGCCCTGGCCTAAGCCTCACTTGGCCATTGCTGGGTTTTGATGGCTCAGACTGAGTGTAAATAGCAATTGTTTCTGTACTGGCCCAAAACCCAAAGGGTCTTTCCCTCACAGATTTTTTTTTGAGTAGGCAAAGATGGGCATCTTTTGCCTCCTTTCTTATCTACTCTTAAATTGCTGAATGGTGTTGCCTGAGAGAAACCGAGGCTGGATAACACCTTAGCTTAAAAAATCTAAGATCCCTCAATGCATTTAGGGTCATATCCAGTCATCGTGACCTATATCTTGCCACTGTACTCAGATAACTCTGGAGGAGAGAGGGAGGCTGATGACTTTGCACAGCCCTGCCTCACTTAAATTCAATTCACTTGCAAGTCAAGACATCACCCTCCTGATGTCATTGGTCCTCTTCCAGAACAAAGGATGACCAACACAACAACAACAACAACAAAGTAAGATCAAAATGGGTACATAATTTAGACATAAAGGGTGATATCATAAATAAATTAGGAGAGCAAAGAATAGTTTTTTTTATTTGCCAGAACTATAGAGAAGTGAATATGTTACTACCAAACAAGAGATAGATAACATTATGAGACATAAAATGGACAATTTTAATAGTATTAAATTTAAAAGGTTTTGCACAAACAGAACCAATGCAACACAGATTAGAAGGAAAGCAGAAAGCTGGAAACATTTTTGCAACCATCTTTGATAAAGACCTCATTTCTCAAATATATAGAGAATTACATTAAATTTATAAAGATACAATGTATTCCCCAATTGATAAATGGTCAAAGGATATGAATAAGTTGTTTTCAGATGAAGAAAGCAAAGCTATGTATAGTCACAGGGGAAAATGTTCTAAATCACTATTTATTAAATAAATGCAAATTAAATTAACTCTCCAGGTACCACCTCACACCTATCAGGTCAGCAAATACGAAAAAAAGGAAAATGATAAATGTTGAAGGGGATGCAGGAAAATAGAGACACTAATGCACTGTTGGTAGAGCTGTGAACTGATCTAATCATTCAGAGATCAATTTGAATCTATGCCCAAAGTGGTATAAAACTGTTAATAATCTTTGATCTAGCAACAGCAGTCCTAAGTCTATATTCCAAAGAGACCAAAAGAGGGGGAAAGGACCTATTTGTACAAAAATACTTTTAACTGCTCTTTTTATGACATCAAGGAACTGAAAATTGAAAGGATGCACATCAATTGGGGAATGGCTGAACAAGTTGTGATACATGATTTCAATAAAATATTATGTTACAAGAAATGATGAGTGTCCCAATTTTAGAAGAACCTAGAAACACATACATGAACTGACACAAAATGAAATGAATCAAACCAGGAGAACACTGTACACGGTAACAACAATACTATATGATGATCAATTGTAAATGATTTACTTAGCTATTCTCAGCAATACAATAATCCAAGATAATTTCAAAGGACTCATGATGAAAAATGCTATCCAACTCCAGAGAAAGAACTGATGAAGTCTAAATGCAGATCAAAGCATACTCTTTTTCACTTTCTATATTTTTTCATATTTTTTTTCCTTTGGGTCTATGTGTCCTTTTACAACATGACTAATGTGATAATATGTTTTCTATAGTTGAACATACCAGATAACTTACTATCTCAAGGAAGGGGTAGGTGAGAGGGAGAGAGAAAATTTAGAACTCAAAAATTTTCAAATGAATGTTAAAAATTCTCTATATGTAACTAGAGAAAAATAAAATATTATTGGAAAAAATACATATGTTGTCCTCAGATTTCCCTATCAGCCTTGGTTTCCATAATTTACATAAAACTTGAGATTTAGAAGGAACCACAGCAGCCATCCATTCAATCTATACATGAAAGGAATTTCTAGTGTAAGAGACAAATGGTCATTCAGACTTTCCTTGACTACCTCCAAGGAGAGGAAACCTACTACCTCTTCAAGGCATTCCACTGCACATTTGGAGAATCCTCACTTTTAGGAAGTTGTTCCTGACATAGGCCAAAATGGGCCTCTTTATAAGTTCCAACTATTGCTCATGGTTCTGACCTCTAGAGACAAGAAGAGCAAGTATAATCCTTTATCCATATAACAGATTTTGGATAATTGATACTTGATGCCCCAGGTTTCTCTGAAACACTTCATTTAGACATTTCTCATGGTGTGATATTATTCCATTATATTTATGTAACATAATTGTTTAGGCATTCTGCCAATGGAAGGGCATTGGTCTCCACTTTATGACTATTACAAAAAAGGTGTTATAAATATTTTTGTACACACAAACCTTTCCCATCTTTCTTTGATCTTTTTAGGGTATAGGCCTAGTAGTGGGAGAGCTGGGTCAAAAGGGATGCTTACTGCTTCTGGAACATAATGTTAAAATTGATTTTCAGAATGGTAGCACCAAGTCATAGCTGCACCAACACTTTATTACTGGACCTATTTTGCCACAGTCTCTCCAACAACTGCCATTTTCCTTTTTTTGTTGTCATTTTACCAATCAGTTCATAAAGTGCAATTAGTTGTTCTCTTAACTATATTTCTACTTATCTTCTGTGTCAATGGCCTATTACTCATGGTTATGAAGGAGAACCTCAGAGTTGCTTTCATTTGAATTTTCTTAATTATTAGTAATTATGAACATTGTTCTATACGTTTGAGGATAGTTTAGATTCTTTCTGTGAAAACTCCATGTTAATATTCTTTGAACATTTATCTGTTGAAAAATTCCTCTTATGTTCATAACTGAGAATCACTTCTTTGAATACCTTACATATCAGAGAAACTTTCTGCAAAGATTTTTTTCCTATGTACTGGTGTTTTTCTAATTTTTGCTGCATTAATTTTCTTTTTAGAAAAACATTTGAATTAATTTAAATAAAAGTAATTTAAATGATGATTTGTTCCTGAACTCTTCCTCTATCTATAGATGAGAAAGGTAATTTTTCAATTCTGAAATTTGTTTAAAATATCTCCCTTTTTGTCTAATTCATGTATTTATTTGGAGCTTTTCTTGGTTTATGTTGTGAGATGTAGGTCTATATCTAATTTCTTCCATACTGCTTTTTAGTGTTCTCAGAAGCTTTTGTTGAAAAGTCAGTCCTTACCCCCAGGAGTTATAGTCTTTGAATTCATTGAACACCAAACTACCAGGTTCATTGACTTCTCACACTATGCCCAGATTGCCTCTCCTTTACCATAAACTCTAGGACTGAGTGGTCATTTCCTCTGAGCATTTCCACCATTTCCATTCTAGCAACCAGTTCCTTCCTATTACTGACAAACTGATCCTGAATAGTCAGTCCATGAGCATATATTAAGCACTTTCCATGGGCTAGGCATATTGCTGAGTAAGTGCTGCGGATACAAAGAAAGGCAAAAGACAGTCTCTTCTGTGAAAGAGCTCAGTCTAATAGGGAAGATAACATGAAAACAACTATGGAGAAACAAGCTATGGACAAAATAAAGTGGAACTAATAAGCAGTGAGAAGGGGATAGAATTAGGGGGAAAACAAGAAAGGTTTCCTGTAAGAGGTAGGATTTTGTCTCAGATATGAAGGATGCCAAGGAAGCCAAGAGGTAGAGATGAAGAGTAAGAGCATATCAGGTATTGGGGACAGCCAGTGACAATGCTCAGAGTCAGGCAATGATGCCCTTTTCCCTTTGTTGGTTCCTGCAATTCACGAAGGATCAAATGATCACTAACGCAATTGAAGAAGCTATTACCTAGAAGGCTGAGTAGATGAAGCACTCAGCTGAACTCTCTTAACATTCCCCATCCAACAACTTTAAAATAATGCCTCAGATCAAACTCTCCAGTGACAGAGCCAACAAAAGGTCACATTGAGACATTCTCCCAAGCACAAGAAAACTTGATAGGTTGCAAGGAGAGATCTGTAGCACAAGGGTGGAGACTGCCCTGGAGCCCATATACATGAAACACTAGTGGTGGGACCAGGTGGTGAAGGGAAAAGGAACACTATCTAAATCAGTACTGATAACTTTCATTTAATTCTTCTTTGATTGTAGGATTAAGGTCCTTTCTTCAGGAAAATATTAGCCCTAACTGCTAAGCCAAACTAACAAATATATTCTGTTCAATCTATGTTACTTACATATTTAGTGATGAGATAGATTGAAAAGACTTTATCATTTATTAGCAGATAATTTAGACTAAGACATATATCATTGTAGGAATAAAATAATCACAGTATTAGAAGACTCTTTATAAAAGCTAAGTTCCCCATTCTGGCAGCTGAAGAGAGAGAGGTTGACAACAGGTTAAGTTCTCTTGGGTTGAGTAGTGTAATTTTCTAAGATTTGGTTTCCCTTTCTAGCAAGTACAGGACTTGGTGGGGGGGGACCACTAACTACAAACCACATGTTCCTCTTTCCCATTCTTAGTTCAAACTGCAGGCCCCTTGAAAGGAAGCTTTCTGGTTACAAGATGCTTCAGCTGTGGGGCAAGAACTTCTAGGGTAATCTCACCTGGACAGCTAAATGTTGCCAACAGTATGAATTTGGGTAAATAAAGCCTGGGAAAAGCAAACCAGTCAGATGACCTGCCTTATCCAACTGAATTATGTTCAAACAAGTTTCCTTAGATTGCTGTATTTTTTATTCCTCTTTTCTATTATAAAAATAAGCTCTGAAATCACTAGTTTGTTGCTAATTACTGAGGAATTTGTTGACCTGACTCAAGGGGAAACTGTCAACCATTACTGTGAAATCGTTATTTACTTACTTGGAAAATTTGTACCTCAGAATTACTTTCTATTTCAGATAATTAATTTTAATAGTCACAAGCAGCAAAAGCTTTGGGATCTCTCAAGTCCAAGACAATAAGGGGATCCAGCAAGTGGTTAAAAAGAAATGGAGACCCCTGTGGTAGCACTAGACACAAGACTGGAAGCTGTTTGGACACTCCATTGCCTAGACAGACTTCTGGGTTACAGTTCAAAGGCAGAGAGGAGCACTTTCTGGCAAGAGGGAGCAGGCACCCTGAGTAGCAGTATTGTTTTTGCCTACAATGCATCAGGGAATACTGAATACTGAAATAATCCTATCTTAAATGAAAAAAAAAATAAATGAGGTATAAATAAGTTGTCTAGCAAAAAGTTCCCAGGAACAGATTGATTTGAAAGTGAATTCTACTAAACATTTAAAAAAACATTTCATCCCCATACTATATAAACTATTTGAAAAAGCAGGTAATGAAAAAGCCCTATCACATTCCTTTTATGGCACAAATATGGTTTTCATACCTAAACAAGTGTCTGGAAATATACACCCACTAATATATTCATGGTGGACTTGTGAAAATGACACATCCATTTCGGAAAATAATTTGGAAATATGCAAAGAAAGAAAAAAATGTCCAAAGCCATGAAAAGAAGGACTCCATTACACCCCAACAAAGGCATTAAGAGGAAAAAAGTCCCCATATACTCCAAAATAATGATAACAGCACTTTTTGTGACAGGTATGAATTGGAAACAAAGTAGATATTCTTCAACTGGGGAATGGCTAAACAAGGCTTGGAACATAAATATCATGGAATACTGCTACCATGCTGTAAGAAATGATGTGTGCGATGAATGTAAAGAAGTATAGAAAGATCTTTGTGAACGGATGCAAAGTGAATTAAGCAGAGCCAAGAAAACAGTATATATACACAGTAACTACAACAATTTAAATAGAAACAGTGACACACAAAAAAATTAAAAGTACCTCTAACAAAATGTTAAAGATCAAGGGAGACTGAAAAGGAAACAGGAGAAGATACCATCAGCCTACCCCATCTAGGAGATCAGAGGTCCACAGGTGTTACACATGGCACACCATGTCCTGAATTCATTGATCAGATGTGCTCACTTTTCTTTTTCTCCCTAAAACACAAAATACAATTTGTTGCATGGCATGGGTATTGAAGATGCGGAGAGGGAGAGATACATGGGATACTGTGGTGATGTAAGAAACAGAAAACATCAATAAAAAAATTTTTAAAAGAGGTCAAGTATCTCAAGAGAAATGATGGAGGGGGAAGAAGGAGGAAAGAAAAGCGTTTGGAGTTAGTAGCAGATCTCAAACTATACTCAAGTTTAGTGATTATGAACACAATTTTTGCTGTTGTTTCGTCATGTCTGACTTTTCCTGACCCCATTTGCAGTTTTCTTGGCAAAGATTTTGGAATGATTTGCCATTACCTTCTGCAGCTCATTTGACAGATGAGGAACTGAGGGAGACAGGGTTAAGTGAATTGCCCAGAGTCATAAAACTAGAAAATGTCTGATGCCAAAATTGAACTCAAAGAGATGAGTCTTCTTGACTTCAGGACCTGCAGAATTTCTAGATGTCCAGAAAACAATTTGAACTTCTTAAAAATTCAAAAGTTTATCAATGGAAAAGAGTACACATGGAATGTACAGGACAAAACAAACAAAAATAAAATGGTGTTTAATAAATCCAAAGACAGAAATGGCAGGGGAAGATGCATGGGAGGATACACTTTATGATTTAAAAAAAAAAACCAGATTGGGATTAAGGGAAAAGTAGCTTGGCAGAAATTTGAAAGGACATCAACACCTCACACCACCTACCAAACTAAACTACGAATGGATGTATGTAGTAGGCATAAAGGGGGAATCAATAGGAAATTAGAGGATCAAGGAAGAAATTACATTTCACATCCATGCATAGAGGAAGAGGTTATGACAGAACAAACAACAGAGAGAATTATAGAAAATAAAATGGATGATTCTGCTTTTATAAAGTTGACGTGTTTTTGCACAAACAGATCCAACGCAGTTAAAATGAGGTAACAGTTAAGTGAGGAAAAACATCTTTGGGGGAAAGTTCTCTAAGGACTGTGGCATATGCAAGATATGAAAGAAACTCATTCCAAATTCTAACATTAATAGCCATTCCCCAATAAGTTAAAAGAAATGAACAGGAAGTTTTCAAAGGAAGAAATCCAAGCTATCAATAGCCCCATGACAAAATTCTCCCAATCCCTCATAATGAAAGAAGTGTACATTAAAACAACTCTTTTCTTTCAGTCTCTAAATCATAGAGATCCACAGGTTCAAAAACAGTCCCCTCTTTCTGTTCCACAACAAGGTACATGGAAATCCTCTTTCACCGGGTTTTGGTTGTAACCAGAACAAAAAACAAATATACCATATAACTAAGGGACAGCAAACAAAAGGGATGATATGGAGAAGGGGAGAGGAAGAGTTCCTAGACTCTCCTCTCTCCCCAGCCCCCAGGGTAAACCAAGGATGGAGGAAGGTAGGAAGACAGGACAGAAACGTCCACCAGAGGAGGGAGTGTCCCCAAAGGCTTCTCCCTGCTGGCCTTCACTGCATCCCATCCCCCCTCATGATCCCGCAAGCTCCCAGCCTTCCAGACAGGCTGCCTGCGCAGCCAGAAAGCCATAGGCAGGAACAGCGCTGCAGGAGAAGCACACACAGGTTCACCCCTAAACATATAAACCCCTTCATACACACAGATACACACCAACACGCACTCACACACACACAGATACATAGATGATCCTACTTACATACACAACATAAACATAAACTAAGGTACTGATACGCTTAGGAACTTCCCCCCACCCTTACACACATCCTCCCGAGCACTAAGGGAAGCCAACCGAGCAGGGGAGGGTGGGCTTCACGAAAATGTTGGGGGAGAAAGGAAGAGAACAAAAGGAGAAGAAAGGGAGGAGCTGAGGCAGGAGCAGGGGAGGGGGCTCTTACCTCACTCACAGCCGCTTAGGCACCCGCAGGACCCTCAGGATCCGTCAGTCTGGAAGATGGGGGTAAGATGGGGGTAACGGAGGGAAAGGGGTAGGAGGTGGAGGGGAAGGGAAATGGGTGAGGGGTGGGGAGATCTGGAGCTGCACATCCCACTCCTATCCTCCTACGGAGACAAAGAAGACTTCCACTCAATAGAAGGCGGGAGGAGGCGGGCACTGTGACGTCACTTGAGGGCGGGGCTAGTCTCTTCACAGAGCAGAGGGGGAAGGGAGGAGAGAGGAGAGGGGGCTCTGTGACATCAGGGCCAGCCCAGTGCGGACGCCCCACCCCAATCGTTGCTCTCAGCCCCGATCACCCAAACTGGCTAGGGGAGAGGGCCGCAGGGCATCCTCCACCTGGAGACTGGCCCGGGGATCTCCAGGGTCCCAGCTTCCTGAGGGCAGGCTGCTGGGGCTGGGGGTGAG
>NW_020954874.1:0-2495 GCF_900497805.2 Vombatus ursinus
AACGCTGGATTTTTCCATTCTCTGCTTCTTCAAGGTCTTCATGGTGGGCGACCGTGAAAGTAGAGAAAGCAGTCTTGCTGTCTGGAGGCAGTTCTGCTGTCTTCACCAGCTTTATGGAGAAGGGGTGTGTGTGGGGACAGGGAACGGAGCAACACGGGCTGAAACACCAACACCGACCCCCGCCTCAAACCTCTCTGGTTAAAAACCTAAGATTAGAGAGCCCTTCCTCCCACCTACCCCCTAGCGTCACGCCCCCGCCCCCTCCCGGAAGCTAGCACGAGAATTTAAGAATTTAATCTCTACAGGGAGTCAAAAAAAAAAAAAGGTCAGCCCCTTTTGGAATGGGAAAACCTTTTTTTACCATCCCAAGCTGGGGAGCTTGGCCACGCTATGGTCATCTTGGTCTGGGGCGCTGAAGGGGCACTGTACGGGGCCTCAAGAGAGCATTGCCTCACGCTACTGAAGCGCAAGGTGTTCGTGCGTTTGGCCCTGAGGCATGGGTAAGTTTGCTGATATCAAGGCAAAAGAATGATGGCCCTAGAGATAGGGCTATAACAAGGGTGTTGGGGGTGAACCAGAGTTTAAAAATAAAGGCATTGAACTGTGTTGTTACCTGCTGGAAGAAGACTGCGAGTTTTATGAAACACGAAGTTGGGGTTCACACACTCTAATGGTAAGTTTGAGACTTAGTCCCTTGTCAATAAATGAAAATGCCATCTTCCAGTGTAGTGCTGTAGAAAGACACTTGGACTTGGGAGACATAAAACTTGGTCTCCGCTTAGCTGTGTAACCTAAGGCAGGCCTCTGTGGGTCTCATTTTCCTCCGTAAGACTTAAGAGGCACCCTAAGGCACCTTCTATCTCTTGCTATGCTATATGTTTCTAAGTTTCACTAAATGAGATAATGAAAAGTATTCCGTAAGTCTTAAATCTTAATATAAATACAGTAACCACTTATTAAGCACCGATTTATGTAGAGAGGATATTTGGTTGTCAGTGGAAATACAAAGTTCCTTTTGGAATTTACAGTTTAGTAGGGAAGATAATACCTAAAAAGATATAGCTATATTGCCTTTTACTTGACAAAATAAATTTAAATTACAAAAAATGCTTTGAGAGGTGTGAGGGAGAAAGATAGTACTAATGAGGATGGGATCTAGACCCTAAAAAGGAAAAACCCTGGACTTTCCCACGTGGCCAAATCTCTGGCATTAGCCTGAGGCTAAATCCCATCCACTGGCCTTTCTTTGTGGCTACACCCAATCTCCCAATTCTCTATTATCCTTAACCTAGCCTAGACCTCCCTATAGCCCCCAGCCTCTTCCCACCGTTAATCCTACCATTCTCCCTTGGTCCAAGTTCCTGGAGTTCTATTACCTCATAGACTACTTGGCCACTGCTAGATTCCTCGCATAGCCTTCTTTCAGGCAGGACCCACATGTTGTGATTTTGGGTTTCCAGCACCCCTAAACCTCAACAGTACCAACAAAGGGAGATCAGGGAAGCCTTCTTGGAGGAGTTTAGCATTTGCATTGGCCTTTAAAATATAAGAATTCAAGGAAGGAGATCTCTGGGATCATGGAGGAAATATGAGTATACAGTCAGTGTTTGGGGAAGATAGAGTCCAGTTTGGCTATAGTGTAGAGGGAAGTAATATGATAGAAAGCTGGAAAGGTGTGTGATGCAAATCTAAATGTCCAGTATTATTTTATTTGAGATAATGTGACATAGGGGAACAGAATGTTAGACTTGGAGTCAGGAAAGTGAGGGAACAAGTTAGAGGGTAACAAGCAATAGACTGGACACTGTTAAAATGCTTTACAAATATGACCTCCTTTGATCTTCACAACAGCCTTGGAAGGTAGGTGTCATTATTACTCCATTTTACAGTTTAACAGAGATGAAGTGACTTGCCCAGGATTACACAGTAAGTGTCTGAGGCCATATTTTAACTCAGATCTTCCTGACTCCAGGCCCTGTCCACTATGCCACCAGCTGCCTCTAATGGGTTCAGATCTCTATTCTGATGATGCCTTGCCATGTGTTTGGCCCTGGGGCAAGTTAGAGGGTTTTAGATTTTGAGCTGGAAGGGGTCTTAGAGGTGATTGAATCCAACCCCCTTATTTTACAAGAAGAGGAACTAAGGTCTAGAGAGATTAAATTAGTTGCTCATGGTCACATAGCTAATAAGTGTCTGAGTTGGAATTTGATTTGAACTGAGGTCTTCTTCCTGAGTCCTTGCTCTACTTGTGTGAGCCTCAGATAACTCTGACCTAGGGTTATTACGTGGGAAATCCTAGGTCGCAGTGGTAGAGTTCACATCCACATCCTATCATTAGTAACCTCTGAGGTCCATGCCTTTGGAGCAGCTACCAGCTGGGGCAGGAGTGCGGTGCTGCAGCTGAAAGCAGAACCCTGAGCTAGCTGGCTAGGGAGCCACTAACAGGATCCCGTCTTCATCTTATCTTCACAGTCTTTGTGTTTGTATTTGTTTTG
>NW_020954874.1:2629-7368 GCF_900497805.2 Vombatus ursinus
TGTGTGACCCTAGGCAAGTCACTTAACCCTGTTTGCCTTCGTTTCCTCATCTGTAAATGAGGAGAGGGCAAACTACTTTAGTATCTTTGCCCAAAAAACCTCAAATGGGGCTATGAAGAATCAGACACAACTGAAACGATTGAACAGTAACAAATTTCTGTTCTACAGGGCCTCCCTGGTTCCTGTATATTCCTTTGGGGAGAATGACATCTTCACACAAGCATCATTTACGATAGGGTCCTGGCAGAGGGCTTTGCAGGGAGCCTTAAAGAGATTTACGGGCTTTGCTCCCTGCATATTCTGGGGCTGTGGTCTCTTCTTTCCCTGGGAGCTGTTACCCTTCCCTGTGCCTATTACTACTGTTGGTGAGTTGGTTTTCCTCTAAAGTTGTTTGTTCTGGGTATGACGGTCACCTCTTCTGGGTTGCCTTTTAACCCACAAACCTTTTTTCCCCTTTAGTGGGCCGCCCCATCCCAGTGCCCCATCGTCCGAATCCCAGCCAAGAGGAGGTTGGCTGGTACCACAGGCTCTACATAGGGCCATAGAACAGATGTTTGAGGAACACAAAGAAAACTATGGAGTCTCTCCTTCTACCCATCTCACTTTTGTCTAAGGCACTACCCTTGTGTCACCACCACCCACTACCCCAGCTCTATACATTTCCCTATCCTAGCCCCAGCTCTTTGCAGTACCAACAGGTGTGACCCTCAGAAGTGGATTGAGACCTGCCCTCGCTTGGAAAACATGCCTTCTCCCTCTAATAAATAGTCTTCCCTCTCCAGCCCTCTTCCCTCACTCTGGTCACATGGAAGAATAAGTCAAGTATGAAATGAGCACCTACTATGTTACTACTCTAGCTGTGATTGGCATAGATAGAACACAGAAATACCATCTACCCAGGAGCTAAGAAGCAATTAGAAAGCTCTATATAAAATGGTGTGAAATTGAGTGCTAGACTGTGGGGGATCAGTAAAGATTAGAACCCTCAGGAAAGCCTTGTAAGATGTGGGACCTAAGCTGGATTTTGAAGGAGTTAGATAAGTAGAATCTGGCTATTCAGAGACCTTCCAAGATTTAGGTGGGGCTGGGGTAGAGGGAGGATGGGAAAAATATAAATCTTTATTGGCTGTATCGGGAACTTTGTTAGCTAAGGGGGCAGCCTGACAAAGGAAACTTTGTTGCCCCCTGGGTAATAGCAAGAAATAAAGTTGGTTGTGTAGGGTGGGGTCAGATTACTTACTTGGATACTTGGCCAGAGGAAAAGGGAAGGGACTAGCTATGCTGAATTTGCCTCTCCCCTTGGATGAGGTATTAGAAATTCCTTAGAAAGGTAGAGGGGGCAGGTACTTATTTGTTCCTAGAATTGTAGAATGATAAAATTAGAAAGGACCTTAGGGAAAAAAAAATCCAGTCTAGCTTTTTCATTTTACAGATGGAAACTTCATTTAGCCTGACATTCAAGGCTACATTGTCTGACAGTAACCTACTTTATCTTCCACCTCGTCTATCAGCTTTATCTCCTTTGCCTATACATAATTGTACATTTCAGCCAAGCTAAATTGTGAATTCAATTAAAGGTTTATTCAGTTGAATTTGTTACATACCTACTCTATTGTTCTTTGTCAAGGTTCCTTCACAAGCACCATTGGTTCTGCCTCTGTGCCTGTTAACTATTTTCCAGCAAAACACTTGTAATGTTCTCCAAGTAGCCATATCTCACTTATCCTTCAGGGTCTAACTTTGGTTCCACTTCCACCAAGGTTTTGATGATTGCTCCAACCCTCATTGATTTCCCTTCTGGGTTCCTACAGCACCTATAATACCAAGTTGAATTTCTGTGAAGGTTTGGTAAAACATGGTCCTGGCCTTCCTGGAACTCAACACGTTTCCACACACACTTTGATATGCATTCTCCTACCTCTTTGCCTATGTTTACATCACTCTCCCTTCTTCACTTTCCTCCCTCCTCTACCCATCCCTAACTTTACCTGTTGAGGAACCTTTTTTTAAAATGCCTAATTTAAACACCAAAAAAGAGAATTTCCATATATTCATCAGAACACGAAGAAGAGGATACTATAATGAACTTCCACTTCATGCTGCTTGTTTAAAAAAACCTAAATAATAAATTTTTATGTTACTTTAAAAACTAGCCTGCTTTTCTATGCTTTCTTATCAATGTTTCCTTTTGTCCTCTTCTGTGCATTTTAAAAAAAAGTTTCAATGGGCTTTTTTTTGTCAAGTTAACAAATATTTATTAAGTATGAAATGAGCACCTACTATGTTACTACTCTAGCTGTGATTGACCTAAATATGTCCTTGCCAAGGTGAACCCTTCTACGTCCAAAAGTGATCCTATTCCATCCCATCTTCTCCAACTGATTGTCCCCTCTGTCATCCCCAGTCTCACTTCTCTTTAGTCTCTCCCTGTCTATTTGCTGCTTCTCTACTGCCTATAAATATGCTCTTGTGTCTTCCATTCTCAAAAAGCCCTCCCTTGATCCTTCCATTCCTTTTTTAATATCCCATATCCCTCTTGTCTTTAGTGGCTAAACTCTTTGTTAAGGTGATCTACCATAAGTGCCTTCAACTCCTCTATTTTCTTTCTTTAAAGTTTGCACATAATTAAAAAATTTTTTAAAATATATTTGATATTTTTATTTCCCCCCATTATATGTAAAAACAATTTTTAACATTTGTTTTCTAAAATTTTGAGTTCCAAATTCTCTCTTTCCCTTCCTCACCTCCTCCCTCCCTGAGACAGCAAGCAATTAGATATAGGTTTATAGGTCTGGAATTCCTCCAGGTGGGGATCCCTGTACTTCCCCCATAATCATGGGGTGTTTTTTTGATATCAAAGGAAGAGGCCAAGTATCTCCAGATTGATTATAGGTAGTAGTTTAATCAGTCATTATGAATACTTACAAACAGGGGCAACCTTTGGTCTGGGGCCACAGCCAGATGGTTTAGTGGAGCCCCACAAAGAACTCCCAAAATCCCTGTGGTAATTATAGAAAACAGACAAAGGCAGGAGGAGCTAGAGAGTGCATCACTACTAATTGGTAGATATTTTTGGTTTTCTGCTTAAATGAGCTTGGCCGTTAAGCCAATGTTATGCCAAATATAAGTCTGTGTATTGATCATGTCCTGGTCACGTATAGGTCAAAATATTCTCGTTATGGCTTTTGCAGGTCTAAATGTCTAAAATTTAATTCAGTCTAAGTTATGACTATTAATGGGTCATCATATTCGGGCTTCCACCTTTCACAGAGTTTTAAGTTTTTATGGCTTTTTTTCCAATAGGAATCCTACAAGGTTATACATGTGCATTCATTCAAAACATATTTCCATGTTAGTCATGTTGTGAAAGAAAACAGACCAAAAAGTCGCAAGAAAAATAAGACAGTAAAAAAGAAGTACACTTTAATTTGCATTCAGACTTCGTCGGTTCTTTCTCTGGAGGTGGATAGCATTTTTCATCATAAGTCCTTTGGAACGGTCTTGGATTGTTGTATTGCTGAGTATAGCTAAGTCATTCATAGTTGATCATCATACAGTATTGCTGTTACTGTGTACAATGTTATCCTGGTTCTGCTTATTTCATTTTGCTTCAGTTCATGTAAGTCCAGATTTTTCTGAGAGCATCCTGCTCATCATTTCTAATAGTTCAATAGTATTCCATCACAACCATATACCATAACTTGTTCAATCATTCCCCAATTGATGGGCATCCCTTCAATTTCCAATTCTTTGCCACCACTAAAAGAGATGCCATAAATATTTTTGTACATATAGGTCCTTTTCCTTTTTGTTTTTTATCTCTTTGGGATACAGACTTAATATTGCTGGGTCAAAGGGTATGCATGATTTTATAGCCCTTTGGGCATAGTTCCAAATTGCTTTACAGAATGGTTGAATCAGTTCACAACTCCTCCAACAGGGGAGTTTTTCCTACATCCCCTCCAACATTTATAATTTTCCTTTTCTGTCCTATGGTACTTCAGAGTTTTAATTTACATTTCTCTAATCAATAGTGATTTAGAGCATTTTTTCCCATATGACTACAGATAGCTTTGATTATTTCATCTGGAAACTGCCTGTTCATATCCTTTGACCATTTGTTGATTGGGGAATGACTTGTATTCTAATACATTTGACTCATTTCTCTATATATTTGAGAAATAGGGCATTTATCAGAGAAACTTGCTGTAGAAATTTTCTCACAGTTATGTATATTTTTCTCCATCTTCCCTCTTTCCCCCCCTCCATTATCTTATTCTCTTTCTCCTTTCACTCCGTTCATCCTCAAAAGTATTTTGCGTCTGGCTACTGTCTTTTCCAATCTGCTCTCCTTTGTATCAGCCTCTTCCCCTCCTACTTTCCTGTAGGGTAAGATAGATTTCTATATTCAGTTGAATGTATATGTTACTCTTTGAGCCAATTTCAATGAGAATAAGGTTCAAGTGCCCCCCCATCTTCCCCTCCACTGTTAAAGCTCTTTCTTGCCACTTTTATGTGAGATAATTTACCCCATTCTACCTCTCCCCCCTTCTCCCAGTAATGTTTCTCACCCCTTAATTTTATTCTTTTAGATATCATCCCACCATATTGAACTCACACCCATGTCCTGTGTCTATGTATATTCCTTCTAACCACCCTACTACTGTTAAAATTCTTAAGTTACAAGTATCATCTTCTCATGTAGGAATGTAAACAGTTTAACCTTATTGAATCCCTTA
>NW_020954874.1:7415-8187 GCF_900497805.2 Vombatus ursinus
AGATTTCTCTTTCCTGTTCACCTTTTTATACTTCTCTTGAGTCTTGTATTTGAAAGTCAAATTTTCTATTCAGCTCTGGTGTTTTCATCAGGAATGCTTGAAAGTCCTCAATTTCGTTAAATATCCATTTCTCCTCTGAAGGAGTATACTCAGTGTAGCTGGGTAGGTGATTCTTGGTTGTAATTCTAGCTCATTTGCCCTCTGGAATATCATGTTCTAAGCCCTCCGATTCTTTAAGCTGCTAAATCTTGTGGTATCCTGACTGTTAGGCTACACAATATTTAAACTGTTTTTCTCTGGCTGTTTGCAGTATTTTCTCTATGATCTGGGAGGTCTGAAATTTGGCTATAATATTCCTGGGAGTATTCGTCTTGGGATATCTTTCAGGAGTGATTGGTAGATTCTTTCAATTTCTATTTTACCTTCTGGTTCCAGGATATCAGAACAGTTTTTCTTGATAGTTTCTTTCAAGATGATGTCTAAGCTCTTTTTTTGATCATGGCTTTCAGGTAGTCCAATAAGTCTTAATTTATCTCTCTTGGATCTATTTTCCAGGTCAGTTGTTTTTCCAGTGAGCTATTTCACATTCCCTTCTATTTTTTCATTCCTTTGGATTAGTGTTCCAGTGTCTTGATTTCTCAAATTGTCAGTAGCTTCCAACTTCTCCATTCTAATTTTTAAGGAAGCATTTTCTTCAGTGAGCTTTTGGGTTTCCTTTTCCGTTTGGCCAGTTTTACTTTGTAGAGCATTCCTTTCCTCATTGGCTTTTTGG
>NW_020954874.1:8365-17832 GCF_900497805.2 Vombatus ursinus
GGTACTGTTTGCTCATGATCCCAGCCAATTACTTGAGATAAAAACTCTTTGTTAAGGTAGGGATCTGCTTCCAGTGTGGAGAATGTACTGTCCCAACCTTCAGGGGTTTTGTACAGTTTTCAGAGATACTTCTAGGGACCTGTAAATTTTCAGTTCTTCCAAGGTGCTATGATCAAGGGTGAGGTGTTTACTCCTTTTCTGGCCTGTGCTCTGGTCTATGAGTACTCTTTTCTCTCTTGAAACTGTGAGGAGGGTTTCTTCTCTACAGCCACTACTTTTAACTTTATGTTGAAGTTGGGCTGTGCTCTGGGAGTGGAGGGGGCACTGTTCTAAGCTTCTGAGTTAGTTTTGGAGGTCTGTAAGTTTTCAGTTTTTCCAAGGTGGAAGTAAAGTTGTGTTTGGTACTCTCCTGGCCTGAACTCTGGTCTGTGAGTGACCACAAGCACTCTGTTCCACCCTGGAACTGTGACCAGGGTCTGCACTGACCATCGTCACCACCACATAGCTGTTCATTTGGGCCTACCATTAGGTCATATCTCCTCTGTCTGATCTGAACTTTTCGATATCTAGGTGTGGAGACAGTGGTGTGCTGGTAAATGGTTAGTAACCAGCTCTTTGGAAGAAAAAAAAAAGTGTGCAGGACATACTTTTAAGTTTAATCTGCATTATTAAGATTTTATCCATCCCTTTCTTAAGTCTAGACAATATCCATCCCTTAAGTCTAGACAATCAACAAAATAATAAATGAAGCCCTGATTTGTACCACTTGCTTATTTCTGAAGTGTAAATACTCACACTGAGAATGTAATAATCAGTTCTTCAGAGGCTATGTAGCTAGCTCCAGCACATTCTTGGGTGAAGATGTCCCATGATGTGCCCTAGTTAAGATGACTGCAGCTAGTAGTGATCTTGAAAGGCAGCCTCATGGTTCAAGAGCCTGAGGGTTCAAATCTCTTTAACTAAACAAACCAAAAAACCCTGCCAACCCCTAGGTAAAACACAATTCATAAGGAGGTAAAAGACAGTATCAGGAAAATAAAAGCAGGTAAAAATCACCAACAAGAAATGAAAATCAGCAAGGAGGTTCCTTGGTGTCTCAGGACCTCCCCTCTAAAGTCCTAAAGCTGTTTTTATACCTCTTCAGAGGGCCTATATCTGGGTCCCAAATCAGTCCACCTTGGAGCAAAGTTTACTAAAACTGCCCCAGGTCTGCTCTGTAGCATTTTGGTACCCAACAGAGCTTGGTGGGAATGTGAGAGTTAGCTTAAAGCTTCTGGTTCACAACGTCAGATTTTTCTGACCCCAAATACCATGCCTTCTAGCTTTAAATCCTATGATGTAATGATAGAGGTATTCTGGCTAAGATGCCCCTGTAGAAGAAGGGATCTAGGCAGTCCAGGGCCCCAGACATAGGACTATGGGGAGATGAAAGGGAGCTGGTAAAAGCTAGCTCTGTTGGGCATTACTCTTTGCCTGAGACTCATCTTGTGGGGCAGATACCAGTTAGCACAGAGACTGGGAAAAGGATTGGGTGACCTAATGTGAGGGATGGTTGAAAGGGCAGTATAATATCTCAGAGGGGAGAGATGCCTAAACAATATCTTCAGAAGTCACTCAAACATTTGAGCCCAGGCTTCCAGTTGGACTCTGCGACTACCTTTTGTGTGAGCTTGGACAAGTTACATAACCTCTCTGGGTTTCAATTTCCTGTATAAAATAAAGGGACAAGATTAGATAATCTCTCCCAGGTCTGAATTTATGTGCTACCTTGCCACTTGTTTCTTTCACACACAAGCCTTCAAACATGTACTCTGTCTCTTTATCTTTCCTGGCAGAGTTTGTTTTCATGGAGTAGGACCAGCCTCAAATAGGGATAACGTAAAAGAAGCTCAGTAGAGTGGGAGAGGCTCTCCCCTATTTTGTACCCTTGACCCAAATCCAGATGTGCCACTCTCCATGTCCCAAATAGGGTCAAGGGATTTTGCCCCAGGCTATAGCTACAGTTATATAGCACTTTAAGGTTTGCAAAGCTCTTTACTTATTTTCTCTTGTTTGATCCTTTCAACAACCCTTGAGAGGTAGTTGCTATTATTATCCTCATTTTATAGATGAAGAATCTGAGGCAGACAGAAATTAAACACTTAGTACAGTGCCTGGCACATAGCTGGTGCTATATACATACTTATTCCCTTCCTTTCCCTCTTTTCCTTAGGGAACTTGCCCAGGATCACACAGCTAGTATAAGTGTCTGAGGCTAGATTTGACCTTGGGTCTTTCTGACTCCAGGTCCATTGCTCTGCTCACTCTGACACTAGTAGGTTGAGGGCAGAAGGTAGAAACAGAGGCTGTGAAGAGGGCCTTTGTGTAGCCTGTAGTCTTTCTGGCAGTTCAGAGAGAGCACAGGATTCTTCCATGCCTTCTTACATCTTTGGGTATGCAATACTAGTCTAAGCCGGTATGTACAGTGAAGAGTCCAGGTTGAGGCCTCTCCTCCAAGAAAGGAGTTATGTAGCAGAAAAAGCACTGGGAATTGGATTAGATGATCTCTGAAGGTCCCTTGAGGCCAGCTAGGTGGTGCAGTTGAGTGAGCACCAGGCCTGGAGTCAGGAAGACTCCTTCCTGAGTTCAAATCTGGCCTCAAACATTTACTAGGCAAATCATTTAATTAACTTTGCCTCAGTTTCCTTATCTGTAAAATGAGCTGGAGAAGGATGGCAAACAACCCCAGTATCTCTGCCAAGAAAATCCCAAATGGGGTCACAGAGAGTTGGGTGTGACTGAAACAACTGAACAACAACAAAAAGAAAACGCACTGGGAGTTAGATCTCTGAGGGTACCTTGAAGCTTCAGCATTCTGTAATTCTGGACTTGAAAGGTCCCTTGGGCAATGAAGGGTAGAGGTCTTCAAATGGTATAAAGTGGTAAAGACTAGTTGGGGCCCTGGAGACTGTATTTTTCCTAGGGAACAAGGGCACTCAGATAGGTGGCAGTAGCTTGAAGTTATTGAGATCAGGAAAATACTGAAGTGAAGAGGAAAGTCAATGAGGTAGGTAGAGAAAGGAAACAAACAGGTTTTATCTGGAAAAAGGGAGTGAATGGGTCCAGAGAGACCTTACACAGGTATGCAGTGTTCCTTAGAAGATAAGGAAAGAATTCAGGATAATTCCTTGAAACTAGGGAACTAAGGAGTGGCCTGAAAGTAGTAGGGATAAATTCTGATCAAGATGACTGAATGGAGCTCCATTCAACCCAGCTCCCACAGCCCTACTCCATAACAAATAATAATTGAGAAAATACATTAAGTGACTTCACCCCCCAGAACTGCACAAGTCAACCAGAAATCCATGTGAAATAGGAAAGGGGATCTGCTACAAAAGCCAGACCCAGTATAACCTCCCAGAATGACCAGAAATGGACCAGAAATACTTGTAGCTTGAAAACTGCTGTCTAGAGGCAGCAAATATGGTTAGCTCCTCCCAAAAAGCCCCAAGGTGGTTGGAAATCCATAGTGCAGACCTAAGAAACAACCAGGAATGGCAGTGACCAGTTTAGGATCATCTAGGGATTCTGAGGTCCATAACACTTTGTCCTGAGATGGGATAGAGGGCCCTGTAGATCCAGTACTCTGCACCTCAAATATCCAAGAGATCCTAAAACCTACTAGTGCCCTAAGTATAGACACACTTTGGGAGATGAAGGTCAGCACAGGAAATTAGGTGATCCATGTTGAGACCAAGCAGGGCAGACTGTCCTGCCCAAAAGTGCAGCAAAAAGCAGAGCCTGGAACAGAACCCCAGTTCAAGATCTAGGGTCTAAGATGTGAATAAACAGAAGACACAAACCACAGTAGATCCAGAGATGCCCCAAAATCCAATTTAGAGAAAGAGGTTAACTCTACAACTTCAAGCAGAGTCTCAAAGGGGAAAAATGGATTTTCTATAAGGGCTACATGAATACCTGGGGTGGGGCCGGGGGGAGTTGAGGCAAGAGATGGAAAAGAATGCAGTAAAAGTTTGGAGGAAAGAATGAGGGAAAAAATAGCTTAGAGGAGAAAGTGATAAAACTTACCATGTAACAAACTTCATGAAAATTAGAACAAAGAGAAATGAGTGACTCCACAGGACAAGAAATATTAGAATCAAAAGACTGAAAAAAATAAGAAACTGTAAGTTAACTGCTATCGAAGCATTTGACTGAAGGAACATAAGGTCAAGAATCTCAAGGGTAATAATGAAAAAGTGGTAATAAAGGGAATTGATTAGTACTGGGTCTCAAACTATGCTACAAAGGGAGAATCATTAAAATGTTTTGATATGGGACAAAAGAGAAGTTGATCAGTGGGATAGATTTGGTACGCAATATACAGAAGCAAATGGGCCCAGTAACCTAGTGTTTGATCAACGCAAAGCCCCGAAGTTACTAGTGAAGACCTTACTATTTGACAAAAACTGCTGGGAAAATTGGACAGCAGTCTGACAGAAATTAGGTTTCAATTAATACTTCATACCGCATAAGCCAAGATAATCTCCAAATGGATACATGGCATAGATATAAAAAGTCATATCATGAACAAATTAGAGGATTGAGGAAGAAATTACCTTTTATAAATATGGATGGAGAAGAGTTCATGACTAAATAAGTGATAGTGAGGATTATACAAGGTAGAATGGACAATTTTGATTATATAAAGTTAACTTTTGCACAAACAAATCAAATATAGTTAAAATTAGAAGGGAAAAATATTTGCAGCAAGTTTGTCTGATAAAGGTTTCATATCCAAGATATATAAGGAACTGATTTAAATTGATAAGATTAAGAGCAATTCAAATAGTCAAAAGATAGGAATAGTCATTTTTCAAAGGAAGAAATCTACACTGTTAACAACTGTTTGAAAAAATGCCCTGCCTCATTAATAATTAGAAAAATGAAATTAAAGCAATTTTGAGGTTCTATTTCATCTATCAAACTGGCCAAAATGACTGACAATAGAGGGAATGGACAAATATTGCAGGGGCTGTGGGAAAATATGTACATCTGTGTACTGTTGGTGGAGTTGTGAAATGGTCCAGCCATACTGGAAAGCAATTTGGAACTTAACCCTGAAAATTCCCAAACTCTTTATGCCCTGTGATCCAGCTATACCACTATGGGGCCTATGTCCCAAAGAAATCAAAGAGGAAAAGGAGCTATATGTACAACGATATCTATAGTAACTTCTCTTTTTCTCCTTAAATTTTTATTTATTTTTGACATTCACTTGAAAAAATTTGAGTTCCAAATTTTCTCCCTCCTTCCTGCCCCTTTCCCACTTATTGAAAAGGCAAGCAATATAATATCCATTATACACATGCAAAACACATTTTCATATTAGCCAATGTTACAAAAAAAAAAAGAAAAATAAAGTGAAAAAATATGACTTCAATCTGCATTCAGAAAGTTGGGATTTTTCTTTTCCTAAAATGTGATTACCTATACCATGGGTCACAAGATAAAGTAATCTAAAAAGTGAGAATGACCTCACTTGTTGAATGTTGAACATATTTTTGGAGAGGTAAGATAATATATTCACTGCCACTTAAAGATATTGATCATTACATGGTTTATCAAATTTTTTTATGACTTTTGTTTTTGTAATAACATACATATCTGGACTGTAGTCTCTCAGGGCCAGGCCATCTACATAACTCCTTAGGGATCCACAGCACCCTGAGAGGTTTTGCAGGTATCTATTGCTGCCGTTGAGTTGAGCTCCCACTGGCTGTGTTCTCGTCATTTGTACCTGTGACTAGCACTCTAATTCCATTTAACCACTTAATATTGAATAAAGGGACATTTATTTCAAAGATATAGTAAGAAGAAAGTAAAAATAATTTTCCCAATACCTCCGAAATATACTCTCTCTCTCTCTCTTATACCACTCCAGTCTCTAGGGGAGTAAGCTCAAAACAGGTTATTGCCTAAATAGCATTGATCCCACCTAGTTCATGTCCAAAGTTGAATCTTTCTGCTAGTTTGGCATCTGAAAGGTCACTCTCCAAGATGTCTACTTGTTCTTTGGGGCATTGATACCTTGCTGGCTTCAAATCCAGCCTGGATTTCAACTCCTGGATTTTCAGGTTCTTTTCCCAGGCCTTTGAAACCCTCAAAATTGGAGACTTCACTTCTAGCACCTAGATTGGAAGAGAATGAAAAGGCCAAGGACCCAGACCCTTTTCTCCAGGACCATATGGTGTCAGAGAAGAAGAAGGACCAAAAGACTACTACATGGACTCTTACACTGGACACCCTTTCTCTCTCTTGGAAGCCATCTCCCCAGGGTTCTCAACCTGAAGTGGTTGGTTGCATCAGTTGAGCCAGACCCATATTAAAATTTTAAATTACTTTATTCATTTCTGAACATATCCTTCCACCACTATGTCTTTCCATGCAACAATATTGATGAAAAGAAAAAAGAAAAAAAAACAGTTGAGTAAAACCAGCCCATAAATGTTTCAATCTTTGTTGTAAGGAAGTAGATCCTGATGGAAGGATATATTCAGAACTATTTTGGTGTATATGAGAATTTTCAGTCTTTGATCTCCCTGAGGCATTTGCTTAGGAAATCTGACAAAGGGTACGGACATTTTAGTTAATTTTTTAAGCATAAATACAAATTGTTTTTCAGAATGATTAGACTAATTCAAACCTCTACCAACATGGTATCAATATACCTATCTTCCTGCGGGCTTTCCAACATTGATTATTTGTCTTATAAAAGAAGTATAGTAGAATGTTTTTTTCTTAATCCCTAACCCCAGCTTGCTATATTAGGGACTTTGGGGGATTTCCCTTTAGGGTGAGATCTAGGTGTCTCTCTGGTTGGAGGTGTGTTACCTCACTCCCACTGGGAGAGCTCCTTCTGTATTGTGTGTGTGTTTGTATATGCTTTTTTTTTTTAAATTTCTGTTTTGCTTTCAGCTTAGATAAATGGGCGTTTTTGCTACCTATGTATATTTATTGTGAAACTGGTATTTGGGGGGCAGCTAGGTGGTGCAGTGGATAAACCTCTGGCCTTGGAATCAGGAGGACCTGAGTTCAAATCTGGCCTCAGATACTTGACACTTACTAGCTGTGTGACCCTGGGCAAGCCACTTAACTCCCATTGCCTCGCTGAAAAAAAAAAAAAGAAAGAAAGAAACTAGTATTTGGTGGGAAGGGAGTCAAGCTTTGGGTAGAAATCTTAGGGACTTGTTTCTTCCAGTAAGGAACAGTGATAAAAAATTTATCTTGAACCTGAAAATCATATCCCTTAGACTAATAATATTTAAGGCTCCTTTTTTGTTCAGTTGTTTTTTAGTAGTGTCCAATTTTTCATGATCCCATTTGAGGATTTCTTGGCAAAAATACTAGTTTTGCTATTTTTTCCTCTAGCTCATTTTACCGATGAGGAAACTGAGGCAAACAGTGACTTGCCCAGAGTCACACAGCTATTAAGTGTCTGAGGCTATATTTGTGCTCATGAAGATGAGTCCTGACTCCAGGCCTGGTACTTCATCCACTTCACCACCTAGCTGCCCATTTAAGGGAGCAGATAGATATAATTCTAGCCCGGCACCCCCCTTTCTCTGAGGAGAATAGAGTGGCCGATCCTTTTGTCCCGACCTCTTGATTCCTCTCCTGGAAGGAAATAAAATTTCCCTTGGACAAGTAGGGAGGGGGTTTGCTGGGGAGGAGAAGAGAGACTAGAGATATCTATTCTGCTTCCCTTAAAGTCATATGATGATACTACTATGCTACATGTGAGGGATAGCCTTCATAGAGCCTACATAGAAAAAACAACTGAGCTGGAAAATAGATCAAGGAGAGATAATTTAATAATTATTAGACTCAAAAGGGGCAGCTAGATGGCGCAGTGGATAGAGCTCTGGCCCTGAAGTCAGGAGGAACTGAGTTCAAATGCGGCCTCAGACCAAACACTTGACACTTACTAGCTGTGTGACCCTGGGCAAGTCACTTAACCCCAATTCCCTAAAAATTAAAAAAAAAAAAAGGAATTATTAGACTCGGTGAAAACTCTAAATGAAAAAAAAAAGCATAGACTGTTTTTAAGAAATCATGAGAACTGCCGGATTGATTAGAAACAGAGGGTAAAGCAAAGATAGTCATAACTAAATACCAGAGCTCTGGGGTCAAAAATAAAAAAAAAATACTACAAGTATTTTTATTTTTTTAAAATTTTTTTTGCAAGTATCTTTAAAGAAAGAGTTCAGATACCAAAGAACTATAGTCAGGTCACACAAGATCTTGCAGCTTTTGCAAAATTGAGAGGAGGTCTTGGAATACAATCTTCTTTTTTTTTTCTTTTTTCAGACAAAACCATTTATTTAACAATTAGGCCAAATAAATTCCATAGATATTAATGTTAAAACAAAAGGCATAATAAATCACAATACACATAAAGCTATATCAAGCTCTTAATACACACCATAATATGCTATTAAATGGGCATGAAGAAACAATTTTCAAATGTCCACATTCAGACGAGGACAATGAGACTGCAAATGACCTGTGCTTAATTTTTGAATGCTACAGCACCTCACCTGAGAGGTGGTGAAAACTAGGTACACATTAGAGGAATTTTTCAGAGAAGCAGACAGACATGGGAGGAAAACACAGGGGCTTAGAGTAAAGTACAACTTTGGATTGCAGGTTTCAATGTTAGTCTGTTCAAGAATACTAGCGCCAGGCATAACTACTTGTCTGTTCACCCTAATCACTCCTCATCTGAACATGGTACTTCATAAGCCCTTTCAATTAACTGTCACCCTTTAAAGGGAGTTTAGAAAAACTTTAATGGGATTAAAGAGAAGTCTTTACACCAGAGGACTGCAAAATTTATCACACTATCTCCAGTCAATTCACTCAAACTGTTGCTGCCTCATCCAGTCAGAACAGGCCTCCCATCCACCAAGTTGAGGTTGATTCTTTAAGCTTGTTGACCTGGCTACCAAAGCAAGTTGTAGAAGTATTACCTGCTGCCAAGGAGAGTGCAGCAAATGAAGAAGAAAAGAAGACCACAGGCTGATCTGCCCCCACAGCAGCAGAAAACACTAAGCAAAGTAGTAGCCACCTCTTTGGTCATGGATAGTCCAAGCTTTCTTTCAGGAATACCCTCAGCCACAGTATGTACCCATACACCAAAAGGAAAGAAGCCTTGATATGCGCACCAGCCCCCCAAGTGGCCACAGCAGCCCCTCCTGCAAGCTCCCCCACAAGAAGGTAGTTTCCCTGATAAAATTTAAAAATAGATTTAATCAAAACATTAAATAACTGTCCAACATGATTGCTATTCACTCATTTTTTTCTTGTGTCAATTGAAGCATGTTATACTCCAGACCTCCCATTTTAAAATGTGTCTTTTTTGTTGTTGGTTTTTTTTTTTTTTTGGCTAGGCAATGGGGTTAAGTGACTTGCCCAGGGTCACACAG
>NW_020954874.1:17912-18059 GCF_900497805.2 Vombatus ursinus
GTTTTTCCTTCTCCCAGTATAATCCTCTCTCATCCCTTAATTTTATTCTCCAGATATTACCCCATCATCTTCAACTCACCCTGTGTCCTCTATTTATCATCTATCTATCTATCTATCTATCTATCTATCTATCTATCTATCTATCTA
>NW_020954874.1:18135-18204 GCF_900497805.2 Vombatus ursinus
CCCTCCAGCTACCCTAATACTGACAAAAGTCTCATGGGTTACAAATATCATCTTTCCATGCAGGAATGT
>NW_020954874.1:18263-18598 GCF_900497805.2 Vombatus ursinus
GAACAGTTCAACCTTACTAAGTCCCTTATGATTTCTGTTTCCTGTTTACCTCTTCATGTTGCAGTTGAGTCTTGTATTTGAAAGTCAAATTTTCTATTCAGCTCTGGTCTTTTCATTAAGAATGCTTGAAAGTCCCCTATTTCACTGAATGATCATTTTTTCCTCTGAAGGATTATACTCAGTTTTGCTGGGTAGGTGATTCTTGGTTGTAATCCTGTCTCCTTTGCCTTCTGGAATATCATATTCCAAGCCCTCTGGTCCCTTAATGTAGGAACTGCTAAATCTTGTGTTATCTTGATTGTGTTTCCACAATACTGGAATTGTTTCTTTCTGGC
>NW_020954874.1:18801-18905 GCF_900497805.2 Vombatus ursinus
GTGTCTTGATTTCTCATAAAGTCACTGCTCCATTCTCATAAAGTCAATTGCTCCATTCTAATTTTTAAGGAAGTATTTTCTTCAGTGAGCTTTTGGACTTCCTT
>NW_020954874.1:18915-37132 GCF_900497805.2 Vombatus ursinus
CCTCAGCACCAGCAAAGAGATCCCTGCAATCCCCCTCTGATTAGTCACTCGATTCCCCCTCTGCCTGTTGGCCAGAAGCTCTGGAAGCAGCCACCACCCAGGGGCTGTTCTTGATCTGGGCCTGGGACTGAGCTTCTCTCTCATCACCATCATAGACTTTTCCAACTGGCCTTCTAAGTTCTCTTTGGCAATCATGGGTTGAGAAGTCTGGAAAGTGCCACAGCTGCCCATGACTCAGTCCCCTGAGGCCTGCTCCAGGTTCACTGAAGCCCTAACTTTCTTTGTATGGTCCACGCTAAACTGCACTTCTCTCCCAGCCTGGCGCAATATACATTTCCCATCAACCATCCAGGTTTCTTGGGCTGGAAATTTGTTTCACTCTGTCTTTTTGTGGGTTCTGTTGCTTTAGAATTTGTTTAGAGCCATTTTTTACAGGTATTTGGAGGAGTTTGGGGGAGAGCTCAAGCAAGTCACTGCTTTTACTCTACCATCTTGGCTCTGCCCCAATCCCAACTGTGTCTTTTTTAAGGAATTGTTTTCTACAGTCAATTTTTGTCCTTTCCTTTCCAAGCTCTCTCTTGCATACCTCTCATTTCTTTTCCCAATTTTTCTTCTACCTCTCTTATTTGACTTTTAAAATCCTTCTTGAGCTCTTCCAAGAAGGCTTTTGGGGCTCAGGACCAGTTCATATTCTCCTTTGAGGTTTCGGATGTGGGTATATTGACAATGTTGTCCCTTCTAAATTTGTGTTTTGATCTTCCCTGTCCCCATAGAAAGAATCAATGATCATTGTCCATTTCAGCTTTTTGCTCATGGTGTTTGCCTATTTCCTGGCTTTTAAAGTTGAGCTCTAGTTTTGGGGCAACAGGGGGCACTGTCCCAAGCTTCTTGTGTTGGGGGCCAGGGACCTGGTCACTGGCTTTGTGTGCTGGGGCCTCAGGTGCTGGCAGCTGGAGGCTGTTGGGGTCTGGCAGGTTAGCTGGTGCTGAGCTGGGGTCCTAGTGGTGTTGTCTGGTGTGTGCTAAGCCCAGGTGGGTTTTTTTTGCATTTCCCTGGGGCTACACTGAAGCTCTCAGGGTGTGTGTGTGGAGTTTGGCCCCTGGAGGATGCCTGCTTACCCAGGCTGCTCTGAAACACAGGGAAGTTTGGCTGCTGGAGGATGCGTGCCCACCAGCTCATGTAGTGGTTTTCCAAGCTGGAGTCTACTGGTTCCCCTGCCTGTGCCAAGGTACTTGTAGGTCCTGGTGTTGGCGCTTATCTGCTTCACCACCATGGGGCTCAAGATTTCCCACTGGTTTGCTGAGGTGGGGCTTACTGGAATGACTTCCTCTTATACCAGAGCAAGAGGGACCTTTCCTGTTAATCTCCCAAGCCTCCTGGGCTAAAAGACTGCTGCACCCCATCTTTCAGCTGGCCAAGTTGTTGCAGGATTTTTCCTTGGGTGATATTTTCTGGATTTTACTCTGCCATCTTGGTTCTTGGAACTACAGTCCTAGTGCTGGCACTTCTTTGGGACTGTATCTCTTTCTCTCCTTTTCTGACCGTCTAGTGAATAGTCAATAAACATTAAATACCTACTAGATGCTAGGCATTGTGTTAAGCACTCAAGGTACAAATAAAAAAAAAAAGACAGTCCCTGCCCTCAAGGAGCCTACCATCAATAGGAGAAAAGACAAAGAACAAAAGAAAGCTAAAAATCTACCAGAGGTTCCAAAAGTGGGTGAAGCTGCTCCCTGGGGGGGGGCACTGGAGTGATGGGGGGGTGGTAGTAGCCTCTGATGCAATTGAATAAAAATAAGGGGGCAGTGGAAGCATAAGGAAAGAAGAGAAGAAAATTTTGAAAAACCATTTCCTAGATGTTTCATCTGTTGTATAACAGAGTTAAAGTCAGAGTGATTACATCATTTTCCAAATAAACACAAAAAATGCAAGTTACAAGCTATCAGTGGTCAAGTCCGCCAACAGGTCTTAATAAGCAAGTGTTGGCAGGGGAGCACATTGTGCACTGTTGGGAAGTCCAGCATGCACTGGTAGGAACATATATGATACTATATGGTAACATGGAGCAATATTTCGTCATCAAAATTTCAATGCAGGAAAAACCCCATAAATTTACAATAAATTATTAATTTTAAGATGTGTCATTTAAAAATATGTATGTTTTATATATTTTTGAAATGACACAAATTTTTTCAAAAATCACTAAAGCATTAAAGAAAGTAAATTTCCAGGGGGCACTGAGTAAATTTTTTGGAAAAGGTGGCAGTAGGCCAAATAAGGGAACCTCTGGTCTAAACTCTCTGTCAAGTTGTTTCTTGGAAGGAGTTCATTGCTTCACTCTCTAGCCCTCCAATCAGAGAAGAAAGGCCACTTAAGGTGCTGAGGCAGTTTGTTCAATGGTGACTCTTCATGACCCCATTTGGAGTTTTCTTGGCAAAGATACTAGGGTGGTTTGCAATTTCCTTCTCCAGCTCATTGAACAGATGAGGAAACTGAGGCAAACAGGGTTAAGTGACTTGCTCAGGGTAACACAGCTAGTAAGTGTCTGAGGCCCAGATCTGAAGTTAGGAACAGGAGTCTTCCTGACTCCAGGCCTGGCACTCTACTCACTGCGTCCACCACCTAGCTGCCCCAGAGACTGAATAGTCATTTCCAAAAAGCTGTACAGTGCCTGCCACATAGTAGGTACTTAATAAATCCTTTCTTCCTTCCATCTTCCTTCTTTTTTCTTCCTGTTTATCTGTCTTCTGCTTCTGAATGACTTGGGAGAATGGGGCTAGACAAGAGAAGAGGGATGTTGGAATTTGAATGATACAGGGAAGGAAGAGTGGGGCAGAGGAAATGGAGATCCAGAGCCTAGGAGAAAAGGCCAGAGCCATCTGAGTACCCCTCACCATCTCCAAGCTTCTTTGGATGTAGAGGGATCAATTTTTTTTTTTTTAGGCAATTGGGGTTAAGTGACTTGCCCAGGGTCACACAGCTAGTAAGTGTCAGGTGTTTGGTCTGAGGCCAGATTTGAACTCAGGTCCTCCTGATTTCAGGGCCAGTGCTCTATCCACTGCACCACCTAGCTGCCCAAAATATCTTTTTTGTTGTTGTTGTTTTGTGAGGGACCAATTTCTTTCCCTGTTCACTTTCACTCCATTCAAGTCCCTGATCTCTTGAGAGCTAGACAGGTAGCCCTACTGAGACTTGACCCATTTTTCCTTAAAGTCAGCAGGGGTCTCAGGCACCTTGAAGTCTTCTAGGGACAGAGCAGCTTACCCAGAAGTTGAAATCCCTTATTTAGCTTAAGCAGAACTTGAAATGTGTCACAGCCAAATGAATGGACACTTAGGATCTACAGATTCTTATCTGAAGTCAGAGACATTGTGAGAAGTTTGATCTGAATTGTAACCTAACTTCCACTTCTCTACTCTGATCCTTCTTGGAGGATGGTGGTATGAGGTGAGGCAAGCCCTTTCTAGGTAATCTAGGTCAGTAGTTCTTAAACTTTTGGTCTCAAGACCTCTTTGTACTCTTAAAAATTATTGGAAAAGATGTGGGTTATGTCTATTGCTATTTACTGTATTATAAGTGAAAATGTCTTGGTGTTATTATGAAAATAGTTTGACTTCCTGTATCCCCTGAGAGTCTTGGGTACTCCTACGGGCTGTGGACCACACTTTGGGAACTGCTGACCTAGATCGTTGAAGGGGAAGTGGAAATATCACTAATGATGGCCAGAGTTGGTCTCCTCTTGCAGCCATTTCACTTCCTAGGGGGCACTGTACCACTGGGTAGGTATCCCACCATCTGGATCCCCTTTTCAGGGAAATAACACTAGGGCAGGAGAGAGGTAGAGGAAGGGCTAGTCCTGGGAAACCCCTCTTCAACTGTGGACATCTCTGACTCAGTCTTTCTAGTTGTCTCTAGTCCTTGCTCAGAACTCTCTTTCTCTCTCTCTCTCTCCTCCTCCTCCTCCTCTTCCTTCCTGGCTACCTAATTTCTCTACATTTCTCTGTCTCAGACATAGCTCTCATCTCTCCCTTCTAAGAATGGGGACAGACACAGTGATTTCTCCTTCTAGTTCTCAGGAGAGGAGTAGTGGCCCTTAGCTATGGAGTCATGAGATATTGGCATCTGTGGCTTGCTTGGTCTTCTACTAGCCTGTAGGCCAGAAAGTGGATCTGAGAAATCTACAATCTGCTTGCTTCTGGGATCCAGCCCCCACAGCAGCCAGAACAGGTAATCTATTCCCCAGAGTTGCTAATCTTGGAGTGTGTATGTTGTATGTGTGTGTGTGTGTGTGTGTGTGTGTGTGTGTGTGTGTGCGCGTGCGCGCGTGTGTGTTTGTGGTGATGATGATTTTGATGGAGGAGGAATGAATGAAGTTGGTGTTGGGGGGAATGGTTTGGGGGATGGGTTCACTAAAGTCTTAGCATTAGTCTAAAATTAGACATTGGTTAGGAAATAAATAATCTAGGCCCTGGAAGAGTAAAGGTGACTGGGGCAGAGGCAGGGTAGAGGTTGTCAGAAAGCTCTAAGTGGAAAGTAGAGGAGTCTCCTCTTTAAGGGTATCCTGTAGGGCAGAGAAGAAGTAGATGTAGGGAGGGAGAGGGAGACTTTAAGGAAGGATTTGGGGCCTCAGTGCCCCAGTGTGTGGGAGGAGACATCCACAGTGTTCTTCGTCTTACCTCCCCATAAAGTTAGAAACTCAGGGAGGTGGAGGCAGCTCTGAAGGGCCAGTGCCAGAGATGGAACAAGAGGCAGGGTCAGAATGGAGTCTTACTCTGGGTTAGGATCCAGGCCTGAGGCAGGAGCAGAGCCTTTGGACTTTGTGGTGGCCACCTAGCAAGAATCCCTGCCCATTAAAAGATACCATCACTAAGGGCATCTTCAGTTGCTTCCATCATCTGCCCAGTTGCTAGTTCCTCAAGTGCAAAAGATGTGTGATAATTACCTAAGTCAGGGCAAAGGAGAAGAGGAGCAGGATGAGCTCATGAGCTCATGAGGGTGGGATCTAGTGGATCTACTAGGTGGTGAATGGTACCAAGGTGGGCCACTGGAGAATGAGGCCAATAGGAATCTGTAGTGAGTTTTGATAGGGCAGGGTGAAGAAGCTGAAGGTGGAGCCAAAAGGAACCACTAATGGTGTGAACTGTGGGATGGGATTAAAAATATTTGAGGCTAATGAAGACAGTGGAGAAGGCTAGAGAGAAAGAGAGCTCCAAGCTATAACTTACCTGTTAGAGGGTATGCCCTGAGAGCAGTAAATTGGAACTAGACTCAGAGAGTGCTAGGTGAGAGAAAAGATTGAAGTGCATGGAGGTGGGGGGCCAAACTTGGACAATGGCAAGGGCTAAGGGCAGGACCAATCAGAGATGGAATTTTGTTATCTAATCAAACAAGTGTTGGCAGAATGTTGGGTATGGGGCATTAGAAACCAGGCCTGGACAATCTGGGCTGTGGGAGAAGGGCAAGGGCAGATCCCACCTAGGTCCTGAGCGATGGAAGATAGGAAGGGATGCAGACACAGGACAGACTGAGTAATTGGGAGAACATGAGGGGAGCAGTGATTGAAGTTGTGTGTGTGTGTATTTATGTATGTATGTATGTATGTATGTGTCTATGTGTGTGTGAGATATCAAGCTCCAGAAGGATGCCCCATCATGGAGGATGAAGATGCCTGGAGCCACAGCATCCCTGTGAGGGGATCCAGGGGGCTTTTCTCTTGAACCTCTCTTCCCAAAAGGTATCATTGATGTCTTGGGGTCAGGTAGGGGTGGTAGATGATTCCCTAAATGTCAGGGTGAGGGAAAAGAGAGGGACTCACCGACTTCTTATCTCTCCTCATGCTACCCTCCCTCCAGATCACTCTGAGTTGGTTCATGAAATCAATACTGGTGAGACTGTCCTGGTATAGGGGTATCGTGTGCCAAAGTTGTAAGCAGGGTTGGCTGTTGCCACACTTGCTTTTTGCTAGTCAAGTAGCAGCACCCATGAGTCAAGGTGGCACTGCTCAATGATATGACTAAGTAGGTCCTCAGAAGCTGAAGAAATAACTCACTAGGCAGGTGAGGGGATCCCAAAGAGAGGCCCTGCTCCAGTGTTTTGGATCTCCTGGATCTCCGCTCCTTAGTAATCCTTCACTTGCTTTCTGGTTTCAAGGATGCCCAGCCAATCCCTTTTCTTCTTAGTGGCCATCCCCTTTAGGGGCCCAGTTATACAATTCAATAAACATTTTGTGTTAAGGGTATTATGTGCCCCAAGAAAGACATTGTGCTCTGAATCCATCTGGCCACTTTCTCAGAGAACCAGAGTTCTTTTCTTTCCACTCAACTCTCAATTTAATATGCTCTCTCTGCTCTTTGGGACTCAGGTCAGGTATCCTGACCATCAGCAACATGGCACTCCCACACTTGTCACTTATTCTTCCTTCTCCCCAGGGCCCAGGTGGCCAACTTTGAGAATGTATTTTAGGCAGTCTTCTCCTTCCCTTATAGGAATAATGGAATTATAGTAGAGCAGAAAGATTTCCCAAACATTATCTAGTCCAACTCCCTTACTTCATAGAGGAAGATACTAGACCAGAGAGAACAAATGATGGGCCAAGCAGCTTTCTCCTCTCTTCTTTCTCCCCCTCCTTCCCCCAGCTTCTTCCCTATTACAGGGAATCCTCTTTGTTCAATTCAATGCTTCAGCTCTGCTGGCATGGCTGTTGTAGCTTTGGACCTCTGGGACCTCTCTGCTGCCATCTAAAGTTGTGTCTGAGGCTGGTGGGGACAGAGCTCTGTTGCCAGTGTCATCAGTGGTGTATCAGAATGTACTCCTGGGCAGGATTGACTTTGGAGACTGGAAACTTTAATAACCCAGCAAGAGCTTTCTAGCTGCCAAATGTGTATAGTAGTGGATAGACTATGGAGACCAGCATGTGGTGTTACCTCAACATCCGATGCCCGCTCTGGGGATCATACTCAGGTGCCAAGGTACCTGCAAGTCCCTTGACTTGCTGGCTTCAACATCATGTGTCATCTGTTCCTGTCACCTGCACCATGGCTACAGTTGACCAATTTCTCCTAAGCTAGATTGAGATTGGAGATGGTAAGGGTTATATTGGAAAGTATGAATCTATCTGGCCACTTTCTCAGAGAGTGAGATTTCTTTTTCTTTGACTCAACCCTCAATTTAATATGCTCTCTCTGCTCTTTGGGATGACAGCCAACATCTGGGGGAGAAGGGAAGGCATTGGGAATACCCCAGCAAAGCTAAAGAGACATATCCAACTTTCCTAGGGAGGAAAAGAAGCACTTTAGAAAGTCTTCCCCAACTCCCCTCCCCAAACCTAAGCTGCTGTTCACCTTCAGGGATGCATCAATACTTGCTTCCATACTTTTCCTTCTATCTCTACTTTGCCCTCTGTTCCTACTTTCCTTTCTCTTCCTTTCTTCTCTCCTGGCTCTTCTTCTTTCTCTTCCTCTTGTCTCCTTCTCTGCTCCCTCTGTGTTGTCCTCTTTTCCCTCCACCTCTGCCATTATTCTATGTCTCTTCTCTCCCTCTCCCTTCCCTAGCCTCAAAGAACTGGCCATGGTCTCTCTTTTAAGACTATTTCTGTCTGCCTCTCTGTACTTCCTTCTAAATCCTCTTTCTGTCAACTTCTTCTCTGCTCCTCTCTGCCCTCTCCTATTTTCTCTGTCTTCACCTATCATGTATCTCCCTCTCTATTGCATCTATCCCCTCAATCCTTTCCCTTCTTATTGTCCTCCCCAAATCTAGACAGGTCACTGATACCAGAGCACTAGGCAGAATTTCTAGGGATTAAAATCACTCCTTCATCCTCGAGGGGCCCTCTCTCAATCATCTTAGTGCCAGCTTTTCTGAGCATTTATTTACATAAATATAGACACACACATATCCTATAAATTAGATGCATTTATGTCAATTCCCAGCCCCCATCCTAAATGCCTTTCAAATTCTTAGTGCTATGTTTCTGATAAATGGAAAAGGAGGGCTTTCCCCTGCAGCACCCTCCCCCTCCCCGCTTCAGTCTCAGGTGGCCAAGATTTGAAGGTATAGTTCCATGCTGTGGCATTACTGAAAGGGAGTGGGGGAGTTAAGCCTGGTTCCTTTCTCCTACTTCTAAAGACTCCTTCTTTTGGTCTGGCTACTCATCTGGGACCCAATCTTGGATCCCTATTTTCTTTTAAAGAACTAGGTGTCTCACTTCCCCTGCCTGCCTCTCAACGCAAGTCAAAACTCAAAGGGTGACATAGATTGCAGTACCTAAAGGGAGCACACGGGGGCGTCCAAAACACGTGAAAAAGGATTAGATTGAAGCAAGAGAGGTGGTGTCTTTATGTTTATGTCTTTGTGCCCCCTTGTATGAGTGTGTGCATGCGTACGGACTATGTGCATCTGTGTGGGTGTATGTGAAACCGTGTAACAGAAGACGGTATTTAATAAATGTTTTTATTTGAATAAATGTTTTCTTGGAATGTCTGTGTGTGTATGTATGTATGTGTATGTGTGTGTGTGTTTGTATGTGTGTGTGTGTGTGTGTGTGTGTGTGTGAGTGAGTCTCTCCAGGATGGTCCTTCTGTGTCCCTGAGCCTGTGTTCAGGAAATATGAAACCATACTGTACTGACTCCTCCTTCCCAATGTCATCCACTCCACGTTTTTAGTGCCCCCCTCCCCAAACCCCCCATACTAGGTGAAGGAACTCTGGTCACAAGGGTTAAGTTGGCTCTGTCTTAGCCACACTAGCCACACCCTCAGCATGGCCCTGTGAGAGTCCATGAGACTATGTATGTGGAACTCAGAGTCTTGGAAACTGTCAGATTCCGAGTGAAACTGTACGTATATGTGGGTGTGCCTGTGTGACTTTGGGTATTTGTGTTTGTGTGTTATATGTATATGTGTGTGTACTTACATGTATGTAAGTGTGAAAGACTGCGTATATATGTGTTCTAGTGCTTTCCTCTGTGTGTGTGTGTGTGTGTGAGAGAGAGAGAGAGAGAGAGAGAGAAAGAGAGAGAAAGAGAGAGAGAGAAAGGAAAGAAGGGAGGGGGAGGAGGGAAGATGGAGGGGATTAGAAAACTAGGGAGGCACAAATTCTTGGGTTTCACCCCCCCCCCCAGTTTGCTCCTACCTTTCAGTAGGGGTTTTTATGTGTGTTTTCTAGAGGGCTCTCTGTCCCTCTGAGTGTCTCTTTGCATCTCTCTGTCTCTGTGTCTCTCTCAGTATCTCTGTCTTTTTCACTCCCATTCTTGGTGACTCATCTCTGCGGCGGTCTCGCCCTCCCTAGTCTCTCCAGGTCTCCCCTCCCCCTCTAGTGGTGGGGGGGAGACTGAAGGAGCTAGGACCCCAGAGATGGGGACTTGGGAGACAGGTCACCACATCCAGAAGCTTACCTAAAGCCTCTGTTGTCTTAGGATTCCCCCAACCTCTCCCCAAGTCTTCTCAGGACCCCCCACCCCATTGGGTTGGGGCTGGGGCTTCAGATGGGGCAATGGTGGGATTTTCAGGGTGTCCTCCAGCACCCTTCTTCTTCCCTTTCTGAAGTCCAGACCCCTGTCTCTTTCCCCTCAACAGCCCCCCCTCCGCCCCCCACCCTTTGCTGACGCACTGAGAGGCTGCAGAGGTGAGTCACCGGATGGGGGGGAGGGAAGGGAAGGGGATATGGAGTCAGTGGACCAAAACCCCCCTCCTCCTAAACCAAGGGCACAGCTTAGGAATTCATTGGTTTTTTTCTCCCCCAAGCTTTTGCCATATCCTGCCCATTCTACCCCTAGAGTCCTACCCTCTCCTTCTACCTTCCTATAGAGAGAATGAGACTCAGGAAGTAAAAAACACACACACACAAAAGATACAGACTGTTAGACAGAGAAAGACTACATCTATACCCTCAGAATGTATCTCTCTTGGTTCATGTCTCTCTGTTAGTCTCTTTTTCTTTTTATTTCTGCAGCTTTCTTTCCCTGTTTGTTGTTCTCTGCCCCACCTCCCACATCCCCACGGCTTGCCCCTTCTCACTTTCATCCCAATCTATTTCTCCTCCAATGATTGTTAAAAGCAGCAGGGTGTGAAGGGCACCAGGTGGGACAGAAGGCTTTGTTGGGGGTGGTGGGGGTGAGGGGGAGCTAAACTGAAAAGGGGACAGGGAGAGACAGAGATAGATGCAGAGACATGAAGGATGTATTTCCTTATGCCTCCTGCCTACCCACCTCCATTCCAGTTACCTATCCAAGAGGAAAAAACAATAAGTAGACCATTTTGCTCCTATTCCCCCCTACCCCCGCAACCTTACAACCTAGGGACCTCATTTTCCAGCATGAAAACAGTATTCTTGACTAGTCTAGGCTAGCTCCCCACCACTTTGGAGTGGGTAGTGGGGTAGGAATGAAAGAGGAAGAGATGGGCAGGAAGGGCAAATTAGATGTGGGGTAAGAAGAAGGGGATCATGGGAAGTAGGAGTAGGGTAGGGGCATAAAAACTTACAGACTAAAGACACAAAGATACCCACAATATAGTTCTACACAGATACAGAAAACCAGGAAAGCAGACATTCATTCATTCATTCATTCACTCACTCATTCAGTTCATTCATATGTTCATTCAGTACACACTGATTTAGTATCCACGGTGGACGACACTGTTAGGCATGCAGACAAAGGGCACAAACACATACATGTAGCAAAACAAATGATTATTCATATATATGAGTTGCCATTGACAGACATACCAAAACCCAGATGCCTAGAAATAGGCAAACATAGAATCGGAGACACACACAGATGTCTGGAAACATAGATACACATCTGAATGTACAGACACAGAAATGGAAGCATAATACCAATACACACAGCTTTGAAGAGATGCTCTCACAACAGAACTCCACACACCTAGACTCATGGCAACATCTAGCCAGCCTTCTAACGCTGAGAACAGAAACACACTGGGTATTTTCTCTCTCTTTGTCAGCCCTTTATATCTTTCTGCCTCTTTTCATTCCATATTTTTGTAGAAGTCTATCTGTCTCTCTATGTTCTTCCTACCAACCCCACCCATTCACCATCCCCCTCCATAAAGGTCTTTGCTCTATCTTATTCATTCTCCTCAGGAATGTAATGTGACTCTTTCCCCACCCTCACTCCACCAACCCAATTACCAGGTCAGTAAGAGAAGGAGAATAGGGGTAGGTAAGGAGGTCCTGGACAGAGGAAAGTGGGGTGAAGGAAGAAGTTGAGAAGTGGGTAGAGGGTCATCTTTTCTGTTCCTTCTCCAAGCTCTCTCTCGTCCCTTCACACATCTACTCTCCCCATCTCATCATATCTTTCTCATTCACCTGTCTTTAGCTTCAGTCTCTCTTTCTCTCCCTCCCTCTCTCTCTCTCTCTCTCTCTCTCTCTCTCTGTCTCTCTCACCCTCCCCCAGCTAAGCTGATGGGCATTTCTTTCTGGGAAAATAAAGCTGCTGATGGAGCCGAGAAGCCACTGGTGGCTTTGGAGGGAAAGCACGTGAGTATGTGTGTGAAGGAGTGGGGGGTGGGGGTGGTAGGGGGCAGAAGAATCGGGGGAGGAAGTGAAATAATGTGAGAAAGAGGAAAGAAAATAGGGATGGAAGGAGAAAAATACTATGAAAGTGTATTTGAGAGCGTTAGAGAGACAGGCACAGAAACAGAGAGCGATAATCACAGAGACACGCTTTGTGTATACATGTATCCCTGTGTCTCTGCATCTCATACCGTGTCTGTGTAAGTCTAGTCACTCTCCTCTTGCTGTCCAAGCCCCCACCTCTCTTTACCCTCGAAGCAACGCCCTCTACCCTACCTCAGCATCATTCCTGTAGACGCAGCATACCTCCCTCCGTCTCCCCCTTCCCCATACCCTGCTTCCGTTCCCCCCACCCTACCCCACCCCCACCCCCTCCGCCCACGGCCGGTCTCCCTTCACCGGACCTGGCTTGCTGATGGATTCTCTTTGCGCAATGTGTGCGTCATCGCCCCCCTCCCCTCCCCAGCCGGAACCTCCAGCCGCCCTGAGCCCCCCAAGCTCAAACCCCTGGCGCAGGACAAGGACTGAGGGTAAAGGGAGGAAGCAATGGGGAAGGGACGATCTTTGTCATTTAGGGGTTCTCTGAAGTCAAACCTTCGCTTTTAAGAATCTGGAAAAGCAAGAATTGAATTCCCTAGTCTATCTTCACAACCCCCTCCCCTTTTGGACTCGCCCTCCAAACGTCCTTCCCTTCCTGCAAGGAAGGAATGGTGGTGGGGGGGGTGTTGGATGAAGGAGAAGCATAGAGGAGGGGGCACTAGGACAATGGGGGCAGCAGCGTGATGGGCCAGTGGGGGCGGGGGTTGTGAATGGGAGAGGAAAAAAGGACTCACTTTCCCTAGCCATAGGCAAGAACAAATAGAACCACAAGGTCCACTCTCTCAAATGTACCCACTCAGTCCCCTTCCTCTTTCTTCCAACACACACGCACGTACACGCTTCTCTCCCACCCTACCCCACCAGTCACCAACCACAGACCCAGGCACACGCACCTAGTTACCCATTCACACTCAGACACGAATCCACAAACACGCACAGAAATCTGCCTGTCTTTCTTTCATTCATAATGTGTTGCACCAGCAAGTGGGAGCTTTGGGGAAGCATCCTTCCTGCCCTTTTTTATGTCCTACCGCTTTCCCCTTCTTCTCTCAAGCCCTAACACCCCACTCCAATTTAATCCACAGATTGACCGCTTGCGGCAGCTATAGGTTACGTTCACCCCCTGGGCTTATATTTAACTCTCTGCCCCTCCCCATTTTCCTTCCTTCCTTCCTCCCTCCCACCCTCCCTTCCTTCTTTCCTTTCTCTCCTTCTCTTCTCATTCTCCTTCATTCATTCACTGTCCTCCTCCCCCAACCCCGCGTTCGCTTCATTTATTCATTCATTCATTTCCCCGGCGTTTGGCTTTAGCGTGCCAGTTAGTCCTCACTCTTCAGTGCGCAGGCTCAGAATAGGGAGGAGGAGAAGAATCTTCCAATCACCGGCCGCAATTAGGGCCCCTCCACCACTCACCCCGCTTCCCCATGAATGAACATTGACGTCAATCGGGCGGAGAAGACCCCCCACGTGATCTACTGGCTCCCCTTTATAAAGAGGCGGGGCGGGCGCTGTCCAGCGTGCTGAAGCTTGGGGAGAGAGCTAGCGAGAGAAACAGAGAGTCGACCACACGAAGAGAGACCAGCCGGAAGCTGACCGAAGCGACAACGTAGGACAGGGACCGAAACTCGCAGCATCCGCGCTCTGCTACCTCGAAACCCCGACCCTCATCCCCCCCCATCCCCATTCCTCGAATCCCAGCTGGTAAATACTATTCTGTCAGTCTGTCCACCCCCCGAGAATTTGGCTGTGTGCGGGAGGGATGTCTCCCCTAGTTTGGGGGGGAAGGGATAACGCCAAGGGGACCTTAAGATAGAAGGGGAGATGATATCCCCCTTTTTCCCAGATAAAGCCTCCCACGCTTGATCTGGAGAGTCCCGTGGGGAGCAGATATTTTTTTCTCAACCTCGAAGCAACGTGGGCGGTGACAGGAAGATAGCTCCGAGAAGGAGCGGGGGCGAGGTGGAGGTGGGGGAACACAGACGTGATTGCTGCCAGGCGTTCCCCTCCCAGTTTTAGGACTCCATAGATTAGCACAGCCCCATTTTCCCTTAGGGTCCCTATCTTGACACTTCTGGATTTGCGAGAAGTCGGGGATCGGGGTAGGTAGTGCGTCAAGGGTAGCTCCCAGAGGAACGCCAGATTTTGAGATCGTGAAGGGAATTTAAGGAGCAGAGAAGACACCCTGAAGCCCTGACAGCCCCTCTCGTTTTATTCGCCTTTTCTCCACTTTATTTTTCTTTTCCATAGCCCCTGGAAACCATCAGTCTCCCAGTCTCAGCCATGAGGTTCCCACAGACGCCCGCTGCCGCCCTCTTCTTCTGCCTCTTGCTACAGATGAACGGTCTTCAAGCAGCGCCTCCGGGGCGCCCAGATCAGTCGCTGTCGCCTCTCATATCTGAACACGAAAACTTGGCAGCTGGAGGAGGGAAGCCAGGGGAAAGAGAGAGCCTAGATCCAGAGATAAGGGAGGAGAGAAGCCCAGAACAAGAGCCTGAGGAAGACGAAGATCTATTCCAGGGGGTAGATCCACGGGCGCTGGCCGCGGTCCTGTTACAGGCGCTAGATCATCCTGCCTCGCCCCCGGCTCCAGGGATCTTGCAGCAGCAGCAGCAGCAGCAACCGCCACCGCCGCAGCAGCAACAGCAGCAGCAGAAAGGAGAGGCTTTGCTAACAGAAACTGTGCGTAGCCAGACCCACAGCCGCCCGGCCCCAGACACAGGGGTACCCCCAACGCTTTCCCGTATCCCAGAGGAGCGTAGCTCGGAGGGTTCCGATCCTTCCGAGGAACTAGAGGCACTTGAATCCCTGCTCCAGGAACTACGCGCTTTCAGTCCAGCGAATGCTAAGAGAGAGCCAGAGGCTGCTGCAGCTGAGGCGGAAACGCATACCCATACATTGACCCGGGTCAACTTGGAGAGTCCCGGACCTGAGCGTGTATGGAGGGCCTCCTGGGGAGAGTTCCAGGCGCGTGTCCCTCCCCCACCCCCATTTCCTCGGCGGTTCCAGGAGCAATTGCCTGAGGGCGTATCCCTTCCTGAGGTGCGCCAGGGTGAGAGCGAGCCTACTCTAAAAACACACGGCGAGAGCCTAGCACCTCTCTACAAGGCGCGCCAGATCGAGAGTGCCCCTTTCTCCAAAACGCACCGCCCAGAAAGCGCAGCCATGAGTAGGCTTGCAGCTGGAGGGCGCCTCCTGCAGCGGGGGCTGGCCCAGGTAGAGGCAGGTAGGCGGCAGGCTGAGGCTACGAGGCAGGCGGCAGCCCAAGAGGAAAGATTGGCTGATCTAGCCTCTGACTTGCTGCTCCAATACCTGCTACAAGGCGGCGGCGGCCTGGAGCGAGGTGTAGGGGACCGGGGACTTCAGGGGGAAGAGGAGGAGGAGAGAGAAAGGGAGAGGGAGGAGGAAGAAGAGGGAGTGATCCGAGGCGGGGAGGAGGAGGACGAGCAGGGGGATGAGGAAGACGCTGAGGCAGAGGCTGAGGAGGTTGAGAGGGGGCGGCAGAATGCATTGCTATTCGCGGAAGAGGAGGAAGGGGAAGCTGGGGCTGAGGACAAGCGCTCCCAAGAGGAGACACCAGGTCAAAAGCGAAAGGGGCAGGTGGAAGGAGAAGGAGAAGAAGATGAGGAAGAGATGGACCCGCAGACTATCGACAGCCTAATTGAGCTGTCTACTAAACTGCACCTGCCAGCCGACGACGTAGTCAGCATCATTGAGGAGGTGGAGGAGAAGCGTAAGCGGAAGAAGAATGCCCCTCCTGAGCCCCTACCTCCTCCTCGGGCCCCCCCCGCGCCTACTCACTTTCGCTCCCCAAGGCCCCCCCCACCACCATCTTTCCCTGCCCAAGATGAGCTGCAGGATTGGAATGAGGTGCTCCCACCCTGGGACAGAGATGAAGTGTTCCCCCCAGAGCCCAACTACCCCTTTCCTAACTACATCCAGCCCCGTACACTCCTCCCACCTCTCTCTTCCCCGACCCGCCGCCACCACTACCACGCACAGCCCTCAGAGGGGTCGCAGTACCACTTCGGCCTTAGCCCACAAGGGCGGCGGGGCGAGGAGGAAGAAGAGAGGCAGCAGCAGGAGGAGGAGGAGCTGGAGAATTATATTGAGCACGTGCTGCTCAGACGCCCCAGCTTGTTCCCCTGACTCCGCTTTCCCATTCGTGACGGTCCCCTCTCTTCCCCTGTGCAAACTTCCCTAAGCCCCCGTGTTGCTCTTTAGTGTTCTGCATGCGGTCCCTGACCTTTTTTGCGGGGTGGGCATAGTCCCACCCCTCGTCTCAGCCAACCTGGCCCCACCCGCTACTCTAAGCCCCGCCCCCTTCCCTTTAACCATCTTCAGTGAGAGACGAGTACCCCACATTCGTGGTAGGGTATCAGATCGGTGGGGGTGGAAGTTGAGGAGAAAATTCCAATCTGTCCGAAGCGGAAAGGAAGGAGCACTAGTGCGGAAACTCAAGAGGATAGAAAACTCCCGTGTCCTACTAACTCCACCCACAAGTGATACAGCGAAGGAGCAGCTGAAACCGGACTGTACAGATTTGTTCCACACTCGTCTCCCCCACGGGGCCCCGTTCCCTTACCCTAAGCCACCCTATCCCTCTTCCGATTTCCCCATCGATGAACAATAATAATAAAAAGCAAAAAGCAAACAAACAAAAACCATACCAGTTGTGTAGAAGCCGCCTGTGAATCGAAGCCCTCCCCGACCCCAGGGTTTTCCTAGGACCCTGATCACTCCCCAAACTGAGACAACTCAACCCCTTCTTTCCCTTCTCTGTTGTAAATACCCCTCACGGGGAAAATAGTTTTGCTAAGAAATAAAAGTGACTATTTTATTAGGACTTTTTCTCTTTTATTTACCCCTCCCCCCACTTCCTCTCAAGAGAATAAGGGAATATCAGCCACCTACCTTCCTATTCTCCTCTCATTGAGCACTTCTTTCCTCTGTTTCCTACTGTAGGCAAAATGCATGATACTATGATGAGGCAGAGGAAGCAATCCCATCAAGGGTCAATCAAATTATACTTTAGTGCCTTAACTCACTCCAACCTTAATCTTTCCTGGGTGTAGTTAAGAGTTAATTTTCCTTTTCTACTTCCACCAGGGCAGAGGCCACATAGATGGGGAGGGGAATTCTCTGTGTGATGGGGGAATGGCGCAAAAAAAGTATTTGCTTAATTCTTTGGCACCCACAACCCTCCAAATTTGGGCTAAAGTGGCAAGTCTGAACCCTTTAGCTTTCTTCCCACAAGATGAGACTCCTGAGATAAGGAAACGGCTTCCAGAGGTTTTCCCCCCTCCCCAAAAGTAAGCTGATGGAGGAGACAGGAAAATGGATAAGGAGAAGGGTGTTAAACCTAGACTAGAGACCTGGGTTCCAATACCATTCAATTTCTGCATGACCTTAGGCAAGTTCTTAGTTATAAGATAGAGATACTGATACCTACACTATTCCCTTATGAAGAAAGTCTTTTGTGAACTTTAGAAGTGCTATAGCATCGTGAGCTACCAATATCATAAGCAGAAAATCCAGAAATGATAGTCCTTTTATTTCAGGAAGAAAGGAAACAGAGACAAATAAGCACCCTTCTTTCCTCCCTCCCCCTAAATTAGAACATTTGGGGTTCCACTGAGTTCCCAACAGGCCCAAACCTTCCTGTATCCCTTCCCTCAAAGTCATAAGATTTTAAAAATTAGCTGTGTTCTTCCCTACGATTCAAACCCACCCTGAGAGTGGGGCAGGGGTGAGAGATGTAAAGAAAGACACCCCTCCTTAATATACTAGAGATACCTTTCCCTAGGAAACGATTAAGGCCTGACTGACTGGTGCAGGGAGGGGGAGGAAATAGAGGTATGTTATTTTTCTTTGGGTGGGTGGAGGGCTGAAAACAATTTCCATTTAACCTGACATATTTATATATTTACAGTGTATGGGAGAATGAAGTAAGGTTTGGATGAAGTCAGTTCTCAGGATGGGGAAAGAGAGAGAGAAACATACATCATCACACCTCTCTTCTTGGTCATAGTCTTTCTCTACCCATCCAATTTCTCAAACCCAAACTGGAAAAAATGAAGGAACATGAAGTGATGGGAGTCAGAGAAAGAAGGAATGTTTGAAGGATTCCAGTCCACAACTCTCTCCAAGAGAAACTGAGAGAGCAGGGAAAGGGTATTCCACAGGGAAGAGGGATCTGAACGTGTGTGGACTTTGAAGCAACCAGTCATGTCTGCCAAGTTATGGCAACCCTGCAATGTATCTCCCATTGGGGTGGGAAGCTATGCCAAACCCATCTCCTCCAGGACACTTCGAGGTGACTCATCTTCCTAAAGCAGTCAGAGATAGGGTGAGAAAGACATGGAATGACAGAAAGAGAAGGGGGATAGAAATGGGAGTGGGGGGAAGATGCACCAAAAGAAGGACAAAGGAGGAGGAAAACAGTGAAAGGGAGAGAAAGATTGGGCAGAAAGACAAAAAGAGGAAAGGGGGGGCAGGAGGAAGGACAGAGAAGGGAGAGAGGGAGAGAGGGAGAGAGGGAGAGAGGGAGAGGGAGAGGGAGAGGGAGAGGGAGAGGGAGAGGGAGAGGG
>NW_020954874.1:37216-57404 GCF_900497805.2 Vombatus ursinus
AAGCTGGGACAGCTGAGAGCTCCACATAAGGAAGCTCTCCTGTCCCCATTAACCCCCACCCACAGCATAACTCTATGTAGGAGTGTACCAGTCAGCCCATCATCTAAAAAACCCAAAGCCAGGATCGTAAAAAACTAAGCTTGTGCTTACTAGCCCTGGAATCAGGATCAGTGCTTAAATCTTGCCTCTTGTGTTTTCTACCTGGATGACCTTGGGCCCACTGCTTAACCTCCCTGTGACCCAGTTTCTTCATCTGTAAAATGAGGGGATTATACTAGATAGCCTTTCACATCCCATGGCTTGAGGTTTGTGATACTATAAGATTTAGGGGCTAAGTGGCAGGACAACTAAATTTCAGAAGTGAGTGGTGGTTAGATGAGATAGTTAAAGGCTAGTAGGGTGTGAGTAGAGCTGAAGGCTATGCTCTTAGGTTCCTGAAGGGGAGCGGGCTACACTGGAGATAAAGGATGGGCAAAGGGGAATGTAATGGAGACTGGGTAGGGGGTAGCTAAGTAGAAAAGCTGGACACTCATTGTGTGAGGCAGTTTAGTTCTTGCCTTTCCTTCCACCAAAGAGCTAACACCCCTCCCTCCCATTTCTCCTATCCCCGCCCTCCGAGTCAGCTTTGCTCATCACTGCGGATTCTGGTGACTCATCTTCCTGCACCAGAAGGCTGTGGCACAGAGGGGGCTGGTGGCCTCAGTAAATAGAAGAGCCAATAATTAATCTCCTTTGACCCCAGCCTACAAACCCTCATTATTGTTCACAAATTTAACATCCTGGGGGGCCAGAAGGTACACTGAGGACATATGGGAAAGCTAAAAGGAGAGAACCAGGGTCACACTCCCTCTTCCCTTCATATTACTTTTGAGGAGTTAGATTCCTTAGTTCTAAAGGACAGAAGGGGCAAAAATTGGAAATATAAGAATCTGGGATTTCTGTATCCCCCTAGGACCTTGCTTTTGTCTTCAGGGCACAAGATTGATCTGGGTAGCTATTTGAGGTATGGGACAAATGTCATAGGGTGGCTTCTTTTCTTTTTTTTCAACTCCTGGAGAACCCCCAAAAAGTTGCAGGAAAGGGCCGATATCAGTGGCAGGTAGGTACAGAAAAGGAAACCCACCCCACCATTCTCCTCCTCACTGCCCCCACTCCATACCTCCTGTAGTAGATCTGCTTGTTCTATGGCCTTCAGCACACTTTTCTTAGAGGTATCCTGGACATCACCACCCATCAGAAATTCATCCAAGATGAAGTAGGCCTTCTCAAAGTTGAAGATGATGTCGAGTTCACATACCTGAAACATAGGAACATAGATTTAGGGCCAGAAGGGGCTTTAGAGGTAATCTAATCCAATCCTTTCTGGATAACTTGACCCAGAGAATTTAAGTCATTTGCCCATGGTTAGGAAAGTGGTAGGCAGAGCTGAGATTCAATCTAAGGTCCTCTGACTCCAAATTCAGCAGTTTTCCCATAACACCATCCTAGGATGGGGAACAGGAATGAGCCATCAGAGGACAGATCCTCCCAATCCTGCCTCTCTCCCCTAACTCCCTTCTTTATATTCTTAGTTTATGATTCTTCTATCCTAGACTCCTCACCGCACTTCTTCTTCAGTCAGCTAACTTCCCCTTATCCCACAACAAATCCTGTTCCTTCTCTTTACTGAACTTTTGCCACATCTCCCATCACCAATCTCTTTATGTCCCTGTCCAAGTTCTGAGTTTCTGCCCTCAACCTTTGTCTGAGGTCATAGGATCCAGAACTTGAATGGATATTTCAGATCTTGTCTAATTTCCTCATTTAACAGATGAAACTGAACCACAGAAAGGCAAGTTGACTTGCCTAAGGTCACAGAGACATGATGTGGCAGAGACAGCATTCAAACCCAGGTCTTTAACCCCCAAATCAGCTCTTTTTCTACAAATGCCATACTCTTCTAAACCATCTCCTGAAATCTGAGATCTGAGCTGTCTTTCCTAATTCTGAAGTCTGATACCCATACCTTGGGGATTGAAGTAAATTTCTACTTTTTTTCACTCCCACTAAGGGCTCATTAGAAGGCATGGCTAATAGGCTTAAATCTTTATAAAAAGGGATTACTGTTCTCACTGCCCTTAATTCATCTCCTGATCCTCTTGGGGGAAGCCTAAAAGGTTCCCTGGTTTTGGCAGAAGGAAAAGGTAGGTGGTGAAACTGGGGAGAAACTTACACTGCCAAAATACTTGTCCAGGAGCTCCACATATCGGTGGATCAGTTCCAGTGTGATGAGCTCATTATCTTGGCCCTCAATGGCGCAGCAGAAGTAGAGGCTGGCATATCTGGGGAAAGAGGCACATTGTACAACTGGGGGAATAGGATGTTGGGGTCAGGGGTTCTAACCCTCCAGGCCCAAGCACTTGTTTTAGTCTTTGGTCCCAGGCATCTGATCCCCAAGATTCCAGTTCCCTTCCCACTCTACCCCCTCCCTCCAAACCCAACCCACTACTTCCTGGGGCAGCTTGTAGGCCCAAGGTAAGGTTAGAAGAGTGGTTCTGCCACACAAACCTCCCCAGGTCTCTTTCCTTGCCCCTTTGATCTTAGGAACAGACACATGGGAAAATATAAACTTTCCTTTTTGTCCTCTGACCTACTGTGTCTGACTCAGCAAAACCTGAATCATTTACCTACTTGGAGGAAGAACTAGAACATGTGCAATGGAGGGTTAGAGGCAATATACACAGGGCTTCTAAATAAGATTGGAAGAGGGGAAAGAACCTGCTGCTCAGGGACAGGATATTGTGGCAAAAGGCAGGTTTTAGAGATATGGGGAAGAAAAGTTTGTGAATGAGGGTGTGGTCATGAAAGAGATTGGAGGCAGAGATTGATTCCTCCCTTATTTTCAGCCCCCACCTATTCCCCATGCCTAATTTCAGCAGCTGAAGCAGCCCCTCCTCTCTCACACATACTGTTCAACATCTCCAAATGCCCATTTCAGCAGGACCCAGGCAAATGTGAGTCGAGAATAGGGGCTTTCAAGAATTGGGTATCACCTCTTATAGACAACTTTGAGGTCTCTCCACTCCAGGAAGCTGCACATCTTGGGCTTTCTGGCCAGGACGACCTGCATAAGTTCTCGAACCATCTTTTTCCTCTCCTTGTCTGACATAGCCAGGTACCATTTCTGCAGCCGCAGCTTCCCCTGCCGGCTGAACAGCAGCATGAACCGCATCTAGGGGTGGAGTGGAGGTGGGTAGTAGTGTTTGCAGATATGGAGATCTGATACACAGCACTGAAACCATGTATACTAGCCTTCAATTCTCCTACTCCTAACCCATGAAATCCTGTTTCTTCCCCTCCCTCTACTTTCCAACTCCCCCCACCCCCACTATACGGATTTCTAGTACTTAACTTTCTCTTCAGGAAATTATATTAGGGTAGATGAGTGGAAATTTCAGGGAGGCAGATTTTGGCTTAAGATCATGAAAAAAAGTTCTAACAAAGAGTTTTCCAACAGTGGAATGATCTGCTTCAGCAGATGGTTCCCTAATGGAAGTCATCACCATAAGCCAGATAACCACTTGAAATCACAGGATTTCAGACAGAAAGAGATTACATATCAGAAAGGGATCTTTGAGATCATCTAGTCCAGGGGTTCTTAACCGTTTTTTGTGTGTCATGGACTCCTCTTGTGATCTGGGGAAGCCTAGGGATCCCTTCTCAGAAAACTATTTTTAAATACCAAAAAAAAAAAAAATACATAGGATTGAAAAGGAAACCAATTATATAGAAATAGTCTCCAAAATATTTTTTTTTAAAAACAATTTTATGGACCTCAGGTTAAGTACCTCTAAGTTGATTCAACCCATCATTTTACAGAAGAAGGAAACTGAGGCACAAGGTAAAAAGGGTAGCAAGTAGCAGAATAGAAATGTGAACCCAGATCTTCTGACTCCAATTCAAGGTTTCTAGAGTTCACAATACCAAAAGTCCTTGAAGAAGGGGTTTGCTTCAGGTGAGGGTTGAATTAGATGAACTCTGAAGTTCCTTACAGCTTTGGGATTCTTAGAACCTAAATATCCTACTCCTAGATTCAGGTTCTTTCCCCTCCTCCCACAAAGCTTTCATTCCCCTCAGGCATTTAACCCTCATATTTTCTTACCCTTTTCTCTCCAACCCCCTTTCCCTTTGAGGACTCACATATACTTCTCTATAATTTTCCTTTTCTAATACTATCCCTTTGGTTGTCCCCCTCCTGACCCCCCTAGTCATTCAAGATACAGGAATCAAGTCGTCTGGAAACTTGAACAGGGGGGGCAGCTGGGTAGTGCAGTGGATGGAGCACCAGCCCTGGAGTCAGGAGGACCTGAGTTCAATTTTGACCTCAGACCAAATACTTGACACTTACTAGCTGTGTGACTCTGGCCAAGTCACTTAACCCCAATTGCCTCGCCCCCCAAAAAAACCCAAAAAACAAAACAAAACAAAACTTGAACAGGATTATTTCTTCATTGGGAAAAAAAGGGCAACGTCAGGTTAAGACATATTTAATTTTCTGGGTTCGATCTTGACTGAAATTTGGGGAGAATGAGGGAGGGTAAGTGGAGAAACAGAAGATCACATTGTCTTTCCTACTCTAAGGGCCAGTACCATCCAAGATCCCACCTGTATGATTGGTCAGTTGTCTCTTTCAAGGGGTTCCTCTGTGTGGGCTATGGAGTATGCTATTTTGGTGGCACGAGAAGAAAATGGGTGGGGGTGAAAGGTACAGCAGGAAAAGAATGGTGGAGAGTGTATTATGTACGTGGGCAAACTACACAACAGACTTGAGGGAAAAGAAGCAGGTGGGGAATGCCTCTTGGGGTTTAAAGAAAGAAGCAGGGTGCTGGGTTGGGAAGAAAGAGTGTAGGAGTTTGGTGCTGGTGGGGAAGTGGGAAGGTGAATGGGGCACTGAAGTGGGGGTGGTTGAACAGCAGAGGACAGCAGGGCCAGAAAATTACCGGGGGAGGGGGTAGTGATGAAGGGGAGCCTATGCACACGTGGGAGAACTGGGTGCTGAGAGTACAAAAGGGAAGGGTTTGACTTGGAGAAAGGTAAAGGGCAGGGTGGGACGTGGAGAGTTGGACGCCTGGGTTTTCGAGAGCGTAGTGCCTATTGAGACCTAGAAACTTCCTCCCGAAGAAGTCGCCCCCTTCACCCTCCGGCGGGCGGGGGAAGGGGGGGAGGTGGGGCAGAGGCATCTCCCCGGGGACTGACCATTATCCTCTGCCCTGTGTCAGTCCCCACGGACGGGCGCCCGCAGCTCAGGCCGAGTCCCTTCTGTGCGTCCTATTGGAACCCCCACGCCCACGCCTGGCCCGACGGTAAGGCGCTCCGGGCCCCCCTCCCTCTTGCTGATCTAGGGGCTCCCGCGGCTCGAGACGCCCGCTCCCCGCAGTCCCTACGGACAGGGGCGGGGGGGAGGAGGGGATTCCACCAGGGGCGGCGGCGCTTCTTCCTCGATTTCCTCTCCTCCCTCCTTTCCCCTGGCAGGCCCGCCCGACCTGGGGAGGGCACCTCTGGGGTGGAAGAGGCGTGCGCCGCCCCTACGAGCTTTGGCCCCCGAGATGTCCCAGCGGGTGTAGCCCACGCCCCTCACTTCCCCTCCCCCAGCTTCGCACTCCCTACCATCCTGCAGCCTCTGGCACAGCGCGTCCCTCTTCGGCCACCGTACGGGCCGGCTCCGCTTCCTCTCTTTCCCTTTTCTTACCCCCCCCTCTCCCGCCCCCTCCCCTCCCCCTCCCCCTTAGCCACAGGACCCCAGCCCCACCCCTTTTCCGCCAGGTGGAGTCTGGCTTCCACCCTAGCGTATTGCGTAGGCGCCGGCGCCGAGGGGTGCGGAGGCGGGGCGGTGCCTAAGGTGGAGGGGAAAGAGGAGGAGCGGAAACCATGACAACTCCCTTCTGGCCCTGGCTGTTCCCGGCCCCGCCGTTGCCCCTAGCAACCGGGAGACTTTGGCCGGCACTAAAAAGGAGATTGGGTAATGGGGACAGCGGGGCCTCAGGCTTCCGAGAGGTGGGGGGGGGGAAAGGCGGGAAAACGGGTTGGGCTTCTAAGCGGAACGGGGTGGAGGCGCTGTGGGGTCTGTGAGGGAGGGGAATGGACAGAAATAGAAGGTGATGGGGGAGAAGAGAGTTGAGAGACTGTGTGTCAGTAAAGCACATTAGCAGATACTGACCGAGCACTTAACTGTGTGCAAGAAGAGGGGCTTCCCTGGGGAACCGGGGGAGGGGGTGCTGCCCTTCTCCGGGGACAACGAGACCCCCATCAGTTATTTTACATTATTATATGTCCCATAACTGCTTCTGGGGTCCCATTAGTACATTTCCACTTACCTCTGGAGAATGTAAGATCCTTGAGGGCAGAGATTGCTTTGTTTTTGTCTTTTTCGTTGCTTAGCCAAGTCCATGGCATGTAAGTGCCTAATCAATACTTAAATGAATACCATGATTTTACCTGTATAGATACTATACCCATATAGATACTGCATCCATCTAGATTACAGCTTCCTCCATGCCTTAGTAGAGTTTCATGAAGTGCTTTGGTCAGAGAAAATTCATCAACAAGTGGTCAGCCTTCTGGTCATGTTTTATTTGCCTAGGCTAGTACTCAGGCGACAAAGTCAATTACCAGCTTGTAGGACATGTTGGAGGCTTTCCAGCCTGTTGGGCATGTTGGAGTTTGTGCACCAATGGCATGGCCTTCAGTAATTCTGTATTCATGCCATGATGAAGGATTTTACTGAAGGATTTTGTGCTAGGTGTATAAATACCGATGTAGATCTAGGGCTGTCCATTTGTTATCCTCTGGTCTTTACATGACAGGCTCACTACCTTTCCTGATCATACATTTATTTTCTAGGCAGTATCCTTTTTACTACTTCTGGTGCTTGTCTTTGTTTGTAATATGTTGTAACCTAATTATGGCCACCATATTTTTCCATTGCTTTTTTGACCAATTACAATTTTGAAACTTTGGGGATTAGGATGTGTTGTAGTTCATAGTCATATAGCAACATGTTTGAAAATTGATGATAAAAAGATGAATTTTTGTGTCAGGGAGTAGCTTGGGATTGTCTTACATAATGTATAATTATTGGAAAGCAATTCAGTTTATTCTCTTCCTTTTTTTTTTTAAATAAATTCTGGGACCAGGGCATTGTGCAGTCCTTGTCCCAAGGTACTCATAGACCACCTGAATGGGTTACCTATTTAGCTACTTGTCATAATCTAGACCTTCTGATTTACCTGTGCTGAGTAATTGGAAATTATAGTACTATTGCCAATTCATACTATATGCATCTGTGATTTCATCAATGTGAGTACTGCTAGAGATTGCAAATCATTCTTACTTTCTTATACAGTAGGGATTTAAAAAATATTGTATAATGTTATATTTTATATTTATATTGTATAATGTAACATTTTATATAAAATAATACAATACAATATAATATTATTTATATTGGCCTGACTCAGGCCAGTTTGGTGGTTCAGGTTCCATACTGGAGTGAAATGAGACACTGTAAACTTTCTGACATTGAACAAAACAGAAGCTTGCTTAATAGTAGCATGGAAAGGATATTTATCAACTGGGTCATTGTGGTGTGACTGATAAGAAGGGTATAGCAAACCTGAGGAGTTTGGAGTGAGTACAAATAAGGAGAAATATTTGTTTCCAGTAACATCCCTGAGGAGGAGTCACTTGGGAGGAGGGAGGTGAGGAGAGCGTCTTGGCTTTGGCCTTGGCTAGGTTTCCTTCTGTGCAGCCTTGGTCCAGCAGCCATCGTATATCTGGGCCATCAAAAAAGACTTAATTTTTGGATTGTCTAAGAACTATGTTAAATAGAACTCTTCATATGAGGTCATTAAAGACCTGTGTCACATGAAATCTGTGGAAACGGTTTAGTGTAAGGACAATGTCTGAGCCTCCCTAGGTACACAGAGAACTTTCCAGAACTGAGAATGTGGAGAACTGTGTCAAACACACTGTGGCTGATTTTATGGGAAAAGGAAATATTTAAATGGGCATAGAGTATAATGGAAATAATAAAGTATGCAAATTTGGGGCAGAGTTTTGGTGAATGGTAGGTAGCATGGATGGGTTGGAATGGTTTTTTGATACTTAGCCAACTAGCTCAGGAGGTAGAGATAGAGGGTCATTCCTGCAGGTCAGCATGCTGAGTGGTAGCCTAAATCAGTAGTGTGATGTGTTTTCTGATCAAAGGCTGAGAGCCCTTTGGAACCTGAGTTTTTATAGAGTTTTCAGACAAAGGGTTGGTCATGGTAGCTTGGTCACTGACATATCACTAGTGGGGCAATGGGGTCAGGGAGGATGGATCAATAGTAAAAGGTAGGGGGTTTCTAAAAATTAACCAGGACAAGGAAGGTGGAATTATAACTATGCTGCATTAGCAAGCTTGCTGGACAGTATCAGCAGTCAGTTTTAACTAGAACTAGGTACAGTTTAAACCATAAGCATACCAAAACTGTGTAACAGGAGACAATACTGAGATAATGGGACCATAGTTTCCTCTGACTATTCATAGAAGAACTCTCTCTCATCTACTGTACTGGGTCTTAGAGGAGCTATTCTTCAAGATACTTTGTTTCCAAGCTCATCTTTTTTTTTTTTTCTTGGTCAGGCATCTTCAGTATTGCCCTTCTTGATTTCTACATCTTTGTCTTTAAAAATATTGAAAATACTTTATCTTGAACCTAGAGATATACTTTTCTCCTGTTATAAACATTGGTTTGCTACCACTGCATCCATTTCCTGATATAAGCATTTTGTCTCATCATTCTGCATGTAAGGTATGCTGCCCAAGGAAGATGTGTGTATTCACAGAGAATGTCTAAAAATAAAGACAAACAGCTCAAGGAGAGGCATGGATAGATATCTCTGAAATCTTAACTTACCCTTCTCTAAGGGAAAATGTGGTTCTTGCCTTTTAGGAAATGGGAGAAAGGGCATGAGACTGGCCTCTTTGTTTTCCTCTGACAGACAGTGGTAGCAGCCTAGAATTATATCTATCCACTCTATTAAATATTGCTAATCTAGGGGCACAGTTTTTAGGTTCAAAAGCCACTACCTTCCCTGGCCACTGGGTACCCTAAGCTTATGCCTAGCAGTTTGCTCTTTTCTGACTCATTTGTTCTGAACCATTTATTAAAGCAAATAGCAAGCATAAATTGGAGAAGTTATACAGATTAGAATATACCAGAAAAGGAGGGAATGAGCTCTTTAGATGGGAGCAAGATAAGATCTGTGCTCAATCAAGAGAGATGCCCCAATTTCAACCTAAGGAGAAATTCCTTAATTCTCTATTCCTAAGGAGAAATTCCTCAAAGTCCAGGGAGGCAAGCTGAAAATCCAGGACATGGTGAGGGGCCAGCTTTGCTTATAGGTCTGCCTTCCAAATTTTGTCTCTCTCTCTTTCCATGTTTCTTGAGTCAGTTCCCAGTAGAGTCTAGAACCTCATTGCATCTGTTCTTGAAACCAGAATGAAGAACATTTGCCCTCTCCAGAGTTCTCTCACCAACTCTGTCCTCACCTCTGCATGCAGCCTTGTGTCAGTGTTCTCTCCACCAATTCAGTTGTAGCTGAAAAATAGCACCTAAAACACCCTGGACTTAGAAACAGGAGTTACCTTTGAAACTGAACAGAGTGGTTCCTGTTGTGAAGTAGTGTGAAATAAAAGTTGAGTATGCAGAATGGGGCCAAATTATGGAGACCTAAGCAAAAAAAGGTCTTTGGTCTTTATATGTTTATTTTTTGTTTTTAAGTTTTCAAGTTAAACAAGTTTTATTTTTTTATTAGTCTCCCCTCCTACTCTTCTCCCCTCTCATATTCATTAAGCAAATTTAAAAACCTAAAACAAACCCTCAACATATATCTACATAGTTCAATAAAACAAATTCTACACTATGTCTGAAAATGTATATTTCTGTATTTTAAGTTTATCACCTTTCTGTTAGATGATAAGTGGCATGTTTCATTGTCATTCTTTTGGACTCACGGTTTTTCATTCTGTTGATCAATGTTCTGAAGTCTTTCAAAGCTTTTTTTTTCTAAAATGCTATCATTTTATAAATTGTTCTAGTTTTGCTTACTTCATTCTTAATCAATTCATAAAAGTTTTCCCAAGACATATATGAACTGATGAAAAGTGAAGTGAGAAAGAGGAGCATGTTGTGACCAAGAGTAACAGCAATATTAATATGTACAATATTGGAAAAATTACTGTGAAATACTGTGAAAGACTTAGTAACTGATAAATAAAATGATCTACCACAATTCCAAAAGACTCTTGATGAAAAATGCTATACACTTCAGAGAACTCAGAGTACAGATTTTTTTTTTTTGGCGAGACAATTGGGGTTAAGTGACTTGCCCAAAGTCACACAGCTAGTGTTATGTGTCTGAGGTCATATTTGAACTCAGGTCCTCCTGACTTCAGGGCTGGTGCTCTGTTCACTGCGCCACCTAGCTGCCCCCAGAATATAGACTGAAACAAGTTTTCCTTTATTTTTCTTGTGTTTTTATTTTGAACATTTCTAATATAGAAATATGTTTTGCATGACTTCATATATATAATGGGTATTGCATTTCTTTGCTCCTCAATGGATGGAGGAAGGAGAGAATTTGGAACTGAAAGTAAAAATAGAAGTTAAAAAAATGAAAGTCTTCCCAGTTTCCTCTGAAAGTCTGTTTCACCCAGGGCAGCTACATGGTACAGTGGATAGAACACTGGCCCTGCATTCAGGAAGACCTGAATTCAAATTTGGCCTCAGACATTTGACACTTACTAGCTGTGTGACCCTGGGCAAGTCACTTCACCCCATTGCCTCGCAAAAAAAGAAAAAAAAAAGAAAGTCTATTTCATCATTTTTAAGGTACAATAATATTCTATTACAGCCATATACCACAATTTGTTTGCCCATTCTCCAACAGGAGGAAAGCCACTTATATTTATGATTTTTGGCTACCATGAAACGATATGCTATCAATATTTTTATACATATAGCTCTTTTTCCTCTTTTATTTCTTCGGTATATAGGTCTAGTAGTGGTATAGCTTGAGTCACAGTTTGGTAACTTTCTGAACAGAGTTTCAAACTGCTTTCCAGAACAACTGAACCAATTCACAGCTCCATCAATAATGCTTATTGTATTGTTTTCCCACAGCATCTTCACTATTTGTCATTTTCTTCTTTTGTCATCTTTGCCAGTCTGATAGATATGAGGTAAAACCTCAAAGGTGGTTCAATTTGCATTTCTCTCATTATTAATTAGAAATTCTTTTTCATAAGATTGTTTATAGCTTGGATTTCTTCCTTCAGAAAATACACGTTCATAACCTTTGGCCATTTATCTATAGGGGAATGACAGAGTTTATAAATTTGAATCAGTTCCTTATCTATCTAGGAAATGAGACCGTTATCAGGGAAACTTGTTGCAAAGATTTTTCACCCCTCCCCCCAATTACCTATCTTCCTTATATTTTTTACTACTTATGTAGTAAATATTTGTGTAAAATCTTTTAAAATTTTTTATAATCAAATCCAAAATTGTCCATTTTATCTTGTGTGATCCTAGCTTTTGGTTAGTCATGAACTCTTCTCCTTATTTATAGATTTGAAAGGTAGTTTCTTCTTTGTACTTCTAATTTACTTACAATGTTACCTTTTATATCTAAGTCATGTATCCATTTAGAGCTTATCTTGTATCATGTGAAGTTAACATAATTTCTTCCAGTGAGTCACTCAGTCAGTAAACATTTATTAAATGCCTCATATGTGCCAGGCATTGTGCTAAACCCTGGGAATACAAAGGAAGGCAAAATACAGTCCCTGCTCTCAAGGAATTCACATTCTAATGGAGGCAATAACATGCAAACAACTATGTAGAAACAAGTTATATTTAGGAGAAGCCAGAAATAATCAACAGAGGGAAGGCACTAAAATTAAGGGAGTTTGGAGCAGGCTTCCTGTAGAAGGTAGGATTTTAGCTGGGACTTCAAGGAAACTAGGAGGCAGAGATGAGGAGGGAAAGCAATCCAGGCATAGGAGACCACCAGTGAAGATGACCAGAATTGGAAGATTGAATGTCTTGTTCAAGGATCAAAGAATATGTGGGTGTAAGAGTTAAGAAGACTAGAAAGGTGGTGGTAAGTGGAAGCTACATGGTGCTATGAATAGGATACTGGGTGTGTAATCAGAAAGACCCGAGTGAAATTCAGTGTTAGGCACTTAGTAACTGTGTGATGCTGGACAATTATAAAGGGAGAGAGGAAGGGGGCCCAGGAGAGAGCCTTGTGGGAATAACCATCATTAGCAGGCATCACCTGGATGAAGATTCAGCAAAGAAGACTGAGAAAGTCAGATAGGACAGTCAGGAAAGTGCAGTGTCCTGAAAACCTGGAGAGAAGAGTATCCAGGAGAAGAGGGTGATCAATATACAAAGACTGCAAAGATGTCAAGAAGGATGAGGATTGAGAAAAGGTCATTAGATTTGGCAATTAAAATATCACTGGTAACTTTGGAGAGAGCAGTTTTGGTCGAATGATGAGGTTGGAAGCTGAATTAAGGGGCTAAGAAGTGAATCAGAGGAAAGTGGAGGCACCTATTGTAAATGGACTTTTCAGGGAGGCCACGAAGGACAGAAGAGATATAGGTTAACTGTTATCAGGGATGAAAGAATCAATTGAGGGTATTTTGAGGATGGGAAGACTGGACATACTCTTTTAAAAACTATTTTTAATATTGTTTTCTTTTTAAATTTTGAGTTCCAGATTGTTTCCCTCCTTCCCACCCTTCCACCACCCACTGAGAAGGCAAACAGTATGCCAGTTATACATGTGAAATCATGCAAAACATACTTCCATATTAGTCATATTGCAAAAGAAAAGCTACACAAAATAAAGCAGAAAATATATAGTTGAGTTTGCACTCAGAGTTCATCAGTTCTCTTCTCTGGAGGTGGATAGCATTTTTTTCATCATGAGTCCTTTGGAATTGTCTTGGATCATTGTATTGATTAGAGTAGCCAAATCTTTCATAGTTGATCATCATGACAACATTGTTGTTACTGTGCACAATGCTTTCCAAGTTCTTCTCACTTCACTCTGCATCATTTCATGTAGATCTTGCCATGTTTTTTGTCTGAAACCACCCCCCTCATAATTTCTTATAGCACAACCATATGCCACAACTTGTTCAGCTGTTCTTCAATTAATAAGCATCCCCTAATTTCCAATTCTTTGCCATCACAAAAAGAGCTGCAATAAATATTTTTGTATGTAGAGGTCTTTTTTCTTTTTCTTTGACCTCTTTGGGGTATGGACCTAGTAGAGGTATTGCTGGATCAAAGGGTATGCACAGTTTTATAGCCCCCAGAATGGCTAGACCACTTCACCACTCCATTAACAATTCATTAATGTACTTATTTTTCCTTATCCCCTGCAGAATTTGTCATTTTTATGTTCTTGAGCAGGGAAGTGATGAAAACAGTTTCAGAAAAAATGTGGTAGTAATGTGTAAAATAGATTGAGACACAAAGTAGAGGTATAGAGTTCATCAGGTGGTTAAGAGTATTAATCTAAGTGTAAGAAGGTGAATCATTCTAGGGTGATATAGAAAAGGATGGCTAAATTAAAAAGATATTACTGAGTACTCCTACCAACAAGGAGGCACTGGTTGTTGAAATAGAAATGATGGGGACTTTGTGGGGAAATGACCATTTTATCTTAGAATTTGTAGTAGAGAAGGAAAGGAAAGTAGATATTGATAAATAATTTAACTTTGAACTTATTTCAGAAGGTTCGGAGAAAGGATTGGTAGGATCTGTTATACTAAAGTTCTGCAGAGATGTGTGCCTGAGAAAAATAGGAAAATCTCAAGGATAAACTTCTTGTGACAGAAAGAGAAACAAATGTGATGGAGAGGAAAAGGGAGAATTGTCTAAAGATACTGATATGGATACGTGGAAGACTTATGCCAACTTTGATTTTTAAGAAATGCTTTTTTTAAAAACATCACCATAATTTTCTCATATCCCTCTTTCTTCTCCCAAGGAGCCATCTCATATAACAAACAACATTTTTTTAAAGACGAAAAAAGAGAAGACAAAAAAGCAGCATAACGTATCAATACAAAGAAAAAGCATGAAAATATATGTAATGTATGACACTTGTAGACCTCCTGCCTTTGCAAAAGGATGGGATGGACATGTCTTCTCATATCTCTTCTTTTGAGTAACTTTATAATTTTGCAACATCACTTTTGATTTTTTTTCATGATTCTTTCTGTTTGCATTGTTGTAGTCATTGCATAGATTATTTTCTTGGCTCTCCTTACTTTGCTGTGTATCAGTTCATGTAGATTTTTCCAAGTTTCTCTGTATTCACATTTGTAATTTCTTATAGAACAGTAATATTCCATTGTAGTCATGTCCCATAATTTATTTAGCGATTCCTCAATCAGTGGATATCTTTATGGGGTCTTTCTTATCAGCGGCCTCCTTGGAGTATAAGCTTACTAATGAAAACTCTCAATCAAAGGATGGACATTTTAGTTACTTTAATTTACATAATTCCAAATTCTTTCCAAAATGGTTGTATTAGCTATGCCAACAATGCATTAGTGTGCCTGTCTTCCTACAACCCTTTAAACATTGACTACTCTCTTCTTTTATTATCTTTGGCAATTTATAGAGTTCAGTTCAGATTTTTAAAAGATGTATACCAAAGAGGAGAAAAAGACTAAGTAATGGAGGATGAAGACAAAAGCATGACATAGTCATGTAAGAAATATTACCTTGAAGTTTTGTGGCGATGGACACATATGAGGGTGTGGGAGTACTGTAACATTTTGAACATCTCTCTCTCTAGGCTAGAAATGCTTGGATATTAGATTAATATTAAATTGTTTCTGTCAGTATTTATACCTAAGACTCAGAATTACAATATTAACGTTTTTCTTTGCCATCCTATTTTTTTGGAGTTATAAAAATGTTTATGAATGAAATCACCTTGGTTCAGGAGAACTGTCAGTTGGGGAAAGCCAGAAATTTAAAATTTCCTTCTTTATCTGTGGCTAATTATAATCTCCTCAAAACACCCTTGAGTAATTGGAATATACATAGGCCAATAATACATTGGGTTAGCTACTGTTTTATCTTAACATTGGTTTTAAAAAAATGTTATTGATTTTTTTGTTTTTATGTGTCCTACAACGGTAACATTACAATGTAACAATGAGAAAAAGATGTGGCTTTATAACAATGTATTACATCAGTTACATTATATGACATTATTATGTCAATTGAATAGTAATGAAAAAAGATGGCATACAAGTAAGAAGATTTAACCTTGAATTTAAACAAGATTTAAAAATAAAAAGTAAATTGAACAACAGAAATTACATTGATATTGATTATATTAATTTTGGGCAGTAGACAGCACAATGGATAGAAAATTAGACTTGAAATCAGGAAAACTCATCTTCATGAGTTCAAAGCTAGTCTTAGACTACTAACTATGTGATCCTGGGCAAGTTACTTGACCCTGTTTGCCTCACTTTCCTCATCTGTAAAATGAGCTGGAGAAGGAAATGGCAAACCACTCCAGTATCTCTGCCAAGAAATCCCCAAATGGGGTCACAAAGAGTTGGTCATGACTGAAACAACTCAACAACAACAAAATAATAATAATTTAATCCGGAACTTAAACCAATGTAAATTAATTAACTGCTACAGGAGAACAAAAGAGTGTAGAAAGTGTCTTAATCAGCAAACTTTTGACTTCCTTGCCAAATGAAGAGAGATGGCTGTCAAAGGCAACCCTGTCACTTGAGTGTTTTGGGGATAACAAAACAAACCCCTTTTTGTCCGCTGAAAAAAAATAATTTCTGACTCAGTGGACCCTTAGTCATTGTCTTCTCTTTCTAGCCACAGATAGTGTTAGGGCTATTGTATTGATATCTTTTATTTTTTTATCTATTTTTATCTATTTCATTTATGGATAGATCCTTCCTAGACAGCCATACCTTGTAATTTGAAAGAAAGAAAGGAGGGGCTGCTAGGTGGCGCAGTGGATAGAGCACCAGCCCTGAAGTAGTCAGGAGGATTTGAGTTCAAATCCAGCCTCAGACACTTGACACTTACTAGCTGTGTGACCCTGGGCAAGTCACTTAACCCCATTGCCTAGCCGAAAGAAAGAAAGAGACAGGAGTGATTCAGGAGCCACCCCATAGACAATATTCCATACCAGTAATTCTCTCACCCCACCTCACCAATGAAGGGAGGAAGTTGAATTTTGTCATCTCTTTGGAGATAAGCTTGAGTGTTATAATCACTCAGCATTGACTTTTGTTTCTTGTTTTTGTCATTTACATGATTGTCATTATATTTATTGTTTTCCTGGTTCTACTTACTTCACTCTGTATCAGTTTATGTAAGGCTTACCTGAATTCTATTAATTTCTTACTGAATATAGTTATATTCTATTGTATTCAAATTTGTTTAGCTATTCCATACCTACTTTGTTTCATATTCTTCCTCTTAGCTAATTCTGTAGTTAGTTATTGAAAGGAAGGGTAGTCCCAATTCAGATCCTTGGAAGCATTTTTGTTCCAAGGTGCCTAGGAAATAGATTCTAGGCCTTTCAAAACTAACCTCTATCTGCAGCTGACCAGAGAGATTGATAGCCCTGGGTCTTGTGCTGATTCTCATGGAGTAAGTGTTTTGGGAGCTGTAATGACCAAGGCCTTGCATAGTATGATATGAGTATATATTGAGATGTGATACCTGGGGTGCTGAAGTTGTCAGGCAGCCCACATCAGTTCATGTGCTGCTTTCCTCAAACCCACAGATTTGTCACAATTAACCAGTGATGGAATGTAATAGACAATGCGTCCACCAGGTGGCAATCTATTCCAACTGGCCCAGCCCACCGAGTGGTCTCTGCAGAGCCCTTTTGGTACGTGCAGCCTCCCATGCTTAGGGCTTTGTGGCTGTAGGTGGCAGTGCTGAGTAGTTAAAAAAAAGGTGGGGGGGCTGGCTAAATTCAGACAATAATTTGTGTTAGGGGATAAAAAATGAAAATATTTCTCAGAAATATATTTTTGAAATAGAGAAGAGCTATATGACTCACCTCACCACTTCATCTATGACCTTACTTTGCATCTAGAATTTCTTCCTCTAGTTTAAATGATTCTTGTGTCTTAGAGTACACAAGTAGTTATTTTCCTGTGAACAGTTCATTTAACATACTAACAACCAAAAAAGGTTTTAAACTCTGTTACATGGTTGATGACTACATCCCTAAATACTCTTCTGCACTCACAAGTAATGGAAAGGGAATAAGGGGAGCAGTGTTAATGTTTAGGGACCAGCTCTAGGTGCTGGACTATAACAATAAAGGCAAAAGAAAAATAGGAAATAAATGAATGAATGAAGAATTTATTAAGCTCTTACTATGTGCAGTATATTATGCTAAGTGCTGGAGATACAAATAGAAAAATATAGGCAGTCCCAGTTCTCAAAGAGCTCACATTTGAATGGGGAAAAGAACACGTGGAAGGTTTCAGCTATAAGTCACATAGAAAAATGTTATGGTCCTTAGAGTACAGCAGCAAAGCTGATATTAATACTTATCTTTGATGTCATTTCCATTGATAAAATCACAACAGCTTCTGACGTTGAACCATTTGACAGGCTCAGAGACTTGGGTAGCAAGAACTTTCTTTTTTGGGTCGTCAGTACCTGTAGGAATAGTTTCCAGGGCATGTTTCCCAGGATGATGGTTGAAGGCATTGGGCTGGAAGCATTGTTATTCCCTAGGTTTTGGGGTTCATCATCTTGGGCTATTCCTGTCTGGATGTGAGGAGTCAAAGTGGTGGTGGTGAAGGAAATGCTGCAAGAAGCATCATTCTGTAAATGAGGTAATATTTATAAAGTGCCTTGCACGTAGTAAGCATTTAACAAATGCTTTTTCCTTTCCCCTACCTTTCTACATAATTAAAAACTTTTGCCCCCAAAATCTGCTAGCCTTAGCTGTGGGTTTGGTTTCTCCTCTGCAACATAGCCCACAACTGTCTGATCTGCCTTTGAGCTGGGACTGCCCCTGGCATTGGTTCTTGTTCCTGTTTCTAGGCTATTCTCAGTTCTCTGGACTTAACTCAGATTGGTAGTGTTGGCCTCAGGTAGTTTCTATTGCCAGCATATGGTGCAGTGATAATAGCTTCTGTGGATGTGTTGGGAGAATCAGTTCATGTCCAGTGGCTACTTATTCCCTTACTCCAGCATGGCCTCTGGCTGAGGAAGATAGTTTTCAAGGGCAAGGACAAAAGACAAAAAGGGGTGAAAGCAGACCTTTGCATAAATACACAAAACACTTGCTAAATCCCTTCATCCTTTTGTGAAGCTTTGTCTTGTCCCATTGCCCCAGGCCATGGACAGTCAATAATTTAAGTGACATAAGAGGGGTGTGGTATAATGCTCCATTACAATAATCAGCTCATTTTAAACATAAGCTAATGTAGAACGGCTAAACCACAGCAACAACTACAACATCTACAAAGTCTGCTTTGTTTCTTTCTCTTTGGTTTTAGAGAATTTATTTTAGATGAAAAGTCCTGGGTTCAGTTCACAATCACTTTGTGCTCCCAGTTAGAAACTTCCTGACACCTAGGCAGAGGTTGGGCTTTCTCCCTTTCTTTACATAATATTTGTCTCTAGTTAAATGCTGGTTGAGGCAAAATTTAGTTTACTGGAAACATTTGGGTAATGAAAAAGCAGATTACATTATAGTACCTATGATTGGGAGGGAAGTTGGGAAAAGAGCAGATCTTTGCTTGGAATTTCCCTCCACCTGGTTTCTCTATTCCAAGCTTCATGCAGAGAAAATGACTCTCCTTGATATCTTCCATCTCTCCTACAGCTCAGTCTTTCCTCTGGAATCTAAAAGCTCAGAATCTTTTTCTTCTGATTCTGAGATAGCTTGTTCCTTCTATACAAATCACTTATGACATGACCTAGCCTCTCACACAATGGCTTTGCTTGATTCAAGAAGATGTAAAGGCCTTGTTGACACTCAGTTCTGATTTTTTGATTCATTCAAAAAGTGTAACTGGTCAAGGCACCACAGCCAAATTGGGGGGGGCGGGGGTACCTTTTCATAGGACTTATAAACTCAGTATCTAAGAAGTGTTGATCCTTATTGTACCACTAGCTCTTTCTGCATTCTATGACCTAGGTTTGGGGGAACCTCTGTTTACAGTATCATATTGTCTACCTCCATGCCATATTTCTTAGTTAAATTAATATCTTAACACAGAAAGGCAATATCTTAAAAGATAGACATTGATTTATTATGATATATGATTGCAGGCCAGAGTCAAGGGGAGCCTTTATCAAAAAATGTGGCATGAAAACTGGGTTCTGAACCATAGTTCCTCATGGGGAGACATTGATTGCTCAGAACAGTTTGAATAATAGCAATTATATACTGGACAAACAGAAGCAATTAACTTAGTTTAGTTAGACATGGGAGCATAGCTCCCAGTTGGTGTCCTAGCTCCCAGTTGGTGTCCTATGTTTGTGATGCTAAAATTGAATGAGGGTCTACCAGCTTGTACTCTTTTTCCAGGTTACTGTTTCTGGATCATATCTCCTCTAAGGTTTGTTAAATTGTAATCTGCATAAGAATCCCCCAGCCTTTATCTGTTGCTGTCTTCTGGCTTTGGGTTGGGAAGTACCCCTAGGTACTGAGATGAGAGCTGCAGTGATTGACTTAGACTTTATAATGACTGAGAGTTTGGAGGTCTAATGAATTCCTACTTTGATCATAGGATCATAGATTTAGAGGTAGAAGGGATCCTGGGAGCCATAAAGTCCATCCTACTCATTTTACAGATGAAGATACTTCACACAGCTAGTAAATTAGGCTGGATCTGAACTCAGATCCAGTTTTCTCTCCATGGTGCCTCTCCTGCTTTTTGAGGGTACAGTATATGTATGTGCATGAAGTGAAGGTACAGTAGGGCAAGAGAGGAAGAATGGCTTTTTCCATACATGGATCCTTGTCCATTTTCAGGTTATTGTAGCCGTCCTTGAATCTACCTACTTCTCTCTTAATTTAGAAATTGGTGGGGCAGCTTGGTGGTGCAGTG
>NW_020954874.1:57539-58343 GCF_900497805.2 Vombatus ursinus
TGCTTACAAGATTCATAGCTCAAGAGAAATGTAATATAAATCAAACAATGTCATTTAGAGAATTCTTCATTTCTTTGAGCCCATAGCAAAGGAGAAGAAAAGAGTAAATGTAAAAGGGGGAAAAACAAAAAAAAATATAGTGGGTAATAAAAATAAATAGTAGTACTGTAACCTTCTCTGGTCTAGACATAAAGCATAGGATGAAGGGGGAACAAAGGGAAGCTGACTATGGCTAGACCTGATTAATTTCCATTCTGATGCTCTTCTTTCCTTATTGTCATTCTTGTGCCAGCTAGTATCTCCCTGAGAAGTTCAATATTAGGGGTAGTAGTGGTGTTAATACTTGTTTTTCTCCCCCATTTTCAATGTTTCCTTCATGGAGTCTTTGATTCTTTGGGAATATTGCCCCTCAAAGAGAAGTTTGTGAACTCCCAAAGATACCATGCCCACTGAGTCAGAATGGCGATGGTTTAGCCCGTGATACAGTCCTGAGTATTTTATTTCTTAGCCCCTTGCTCTGGTTTACTTTATTGACCTTATGGACAATTTACAGCTGGAATACACCTATAGTAAAACCTTGGAATGGAAGATTGCATCGTCAGCTTACCTGTGATATCAGTACAAGTGTCTTTAGAACCACTTGGCTCTAAAACATTTTCTAAAGGTAAGGTGGTATAGTGCAGTTCCCTATTAGAGACCAAGGTCAGGAGAGTTAAGTGATCATATTTTCCTTTTTTTCATCATGATTTTCAGGTAGACCAATAATTTTTAGATTGTCTCTCCTGGATCTATTTTCCAGGTCAG
>NW_020954874.1:58489-62611 GCF_900497805.2 Vombatus ursinus
TGTCTCCTTTTCTGTTTGGCCAGTTCTGCTTTTTAAGGAGTTGTTTTCTTCAGTTAATTTTTGTCCTTCCTTTTCCAAGCTATTGACTCTCTCTTGCATCCCTCTTATTTCTTTTCCCAGTTTTTCTTCTGTCTCTCTTATTTGACTTTTAAAATCCTTCTTGAGCTTTTCCAAGAAGGCTATTTGGGCTTCAGACCAGTTCATGTTCTCTTTTGAGGTTCCAAATGTGGGTTTGTTGACAATGTTGTCCTCTTCAGAATTTCTGCCTTGATCTTCACGGTTCCCATACTAAGAATCTATGGTACGTTTCTTTTTGCTCAGAGTGTTTGCTTATTTCCTGGCCTTTAAAAAGATTGAGCTCTCCTGTTGGTGAGCAGGGGGCACTGACCCGAGCTTCCTGTGTTAGGAGACCAGGGCCTGGTCACTGGCTTTGTGTGCTGTGGCTTCCGATGCTGGAAGTTGGAGGCTGTAGGGTTCTGGCAGCTTACCTGGTGTTGGGCTGGAATCAGCAACACTGGAACTCTAGGGGTAGTATTGGGTAGTCTGGCCCCTAGAAGTTGCCTGCTTACCTGGACCTTTCCTTTCGCTTCCTTTGGCTCCTTGCAGATGAATGTTTCCCTGCTGCGAGATGTTTCTCCACGGGGGGTCCGGGTGTTGATGCTTGCCTGCTCTACCACCTGGGGTTCAGGATCTCCCCCTGGTATGCTGAGGTGGGACTTTCCTCTAGCTTGCAGGGACATATCCTGTTCTGTACTGCTCCTGCTCCCCTAGGGCAAAAGGGGCCTTTCCCGTTAATACCTCAAGCTTCCTGGGCTACAGGACTGTTGCACCCTGTCTTTCTGCTGATTCAGCTGTTCCAGGGTTTTTCCTGGGGTGATATTTTCTGGGCTTTCAGAGGTTAATAAGGAAAAGTGAGAGCTACTTACTTCTTACTCTGCCATCTTGGCTCCCAGAACCCATATTTTCCTAATGTAAGGGAGTTCCCAGTCAATGTGATGAGATTATAGACTTGGTTTGGAGACGTGTGAAGGTTACCTCATTTTCAAGGTAAGCAGTTTCATGGGTCTCCAGCTGAGAGGCAGGCAACTCCTATGACTGCAGCTGCCTCCAAGGGGGATTGGCTCTTTGGAGGTGACACAGAAGAAAAAGTGCTGGCCTTAGAGTTAGGAATAGCTGAGTTCAAATCCTGCCTCAAATCCTTACTAGCCCTTTGACCCTGGGTAAGTCACCTAACTTCTCCCAGCCTCAATTTCTTCATTTGTAAAATGGGCATAATAATAGTACCTATCTCACAGGATTGTTGTGAAAATAAAATGAAAAGGCCTTTAAAGGCCATTGAGTCCAAGCTTTTCATTTTACAGATTGGGAAACTAAGGCTGAAAGAGATTAAGTGACTTACTCAGGATCACCCAGCTAAAGTCCAATAACATATATAACACTTTGTAAATGCTGAACCACTATATAAATATTATTACTATTTCTGAATATACCCTTCTCCTTTTCCTACCCACTGAGCCTTGCCCTGTAAAACAATTTTGAGAAACCGTTTAGCAAAACCAACATATTACATATGACCACACACACACACACACACACACACACACACACACACACACACGATAGCAAATTTTGTCAACTTTCTTTCTCTTCATAAAATATCACACACCCGTAGCCCTTTGACTCTCTAGTGAGGGGAGGTAGGTACATTTCCTCAACTCTTTTCCAGGGCAGAGCTTAGTCATTATAATTACCTAGTGTTCATTTTTATTTCATTGATCTTTTAATTTATATTATTGTATCCATCAAGTATATTATTTTTGGATTTCTGCTGACTTTGCTCTGCATCAGTTTGTATAAGTCTTCCTGAAGTTCTATGAAGCAGTAATATTCTTTTATATTAATGTACCACAATTTGTTTAGCCACTGATGGGTCGGAGCTTTTTTTCCCTCCTAGTTTTTTGCTATTACAAAAAGTGCTGCAATGAATATTTTGAGGCATGTGGGATTTAGCTTTCTGTCTTTGTCTGTCTTGGGTATATTTCTAGCAGTGAGAGCTTTGAGTGAAGGTGTATTTTTTTTTATACTACAACCAATCTCCCTTTAACATTTCCTGTTTCCATTTAGTTTGAGGTGAAACCTAAGAGCTGTTTTAATTTTCATTTTTCTTTTAATTAATAATTTAGTGCAGTCTTTCATATGGTTGTTAATAGTTTGTAATTCTTTTGAGAGCTGTTTGTTTGTATCTTACTACTTTCATCTAGTGTGGAATTGCTCTTCATAGAACCTAGTGTAACTCTTGGCTTAAAGGTCCATTTGCATAAGATTTTCCTTATTGGTGGAGAGTGATTTTTCAGTGCTCAAGTTGGTGAGAGCTAGAGAAAAAAAGGAATCCTGGTTTTCTGGTTTCCAACTTTAAAGAGAAAAGTCATGCAATTCCAGATTCATGTACCTAAAGAGAGAAGGATTCGAGGAAGAAGCCAGCAAATAAAGGAGCTGGCACTTTAATCATGTCCCTATTCCCAGCTTGCTACCCTAGAGACTATGGGAGATTTCCCCTTGGGTGAGAACTCTCTCTAGGTTGAGCTGAGTTATCTTATTCCCCATGGTAGATCTCATTCCCCTTGTGTGTTGTCTGGTACATGTTTTCCTATGTATACTTTGTCAGATTTCTGTTTTGCTATCCATTTGGATAAATGATTTTATTTACTACATGTGTTCATTGTGGAACTGGCATTCGGTAAGAAAGGAGTCAAGTCTTAGATATATAGCTTGGGGTTCTCCTTTCTTGTTAAGGGTGAACAATCATGAGGGTAGCTTGAACTAAAAGGTTACTTCCTCTAGACTAACAGTATTTAAGGAAACAAACATATATAATTCTAGCCTGGTAACCCCTCTCTCTTAGGAGAGCAGAGTGGTAGCCTCTGGTTTCAACCTTTTGGTTCCTCTCCTGGCAAAGGATCAAGGTCTCTCTTGGAGGGGAGGGGGGAAAGACTCTAGAGACATCTAGACAGATTCATGTGGGCACATTTAACCTGCATGAGCAAAATAAAAGAGTAACACACACACACACACACACACACACACACACATCCCTTTACATTGGCTGTCTTTACAAATTAGCCTAAGGTGTTTTTGGCTGTAGGCCTAGAACGAGGAGACTGTCAACCAAGTACCATCATTCATTTGTCTCCCAGGCTAAGAATCGTCTTTGACTCCTCTTTCGTATCCAAACAGTCACCAAACTCGAAACAAGTTCAAGTAGATACTTTCCAAATGTCTCTGGTATTTCTCCCTTCCTGTTAGTCCTTGTTGCCACTATCACCCTTGTCCAGGTTCTTCTCACTTTATTCTTAGATTATTTTAATAGTTTTGAAATTGTTCTCCCTATTTCTATTTCTGTCCCTCCTCCAGTCTATTCATACATTCTAACAGATTAGTTTTTCTAAAACATTACTTTAATATTGACTCTTTCTTGCTTTAGAACTTTCTATTATTATTCCCCATTACCTTCAATATTAAGTATAGTATTTGGAGTCAAACGGTCTGTTTTCAGATCCCAATTCTGTGCCCATCTGTGAAGCCTTGCTTAAGTCACTTAACCTTTTGGGCCTTTAGTTTTCATATCTGTAAAATGACTACACTAGATCAGTGCTTCTTAAACTGTGGGTTGGGATGCCATATGGGGTCGTGAAAAATTTGGCAACAATAAAAGGTTTTTGAACACACAATGGCCAAAAATTAATTAAAAATCAAATGTGTAATGAATCCGATGTGTTTCTGGCAGTTCTTGCCCATGTTGCATTGATCAACTTCACTGCACCTTGGTTCTGAACACAAGCATGCACACTTTGCACTATCCAAGTCCTCAGGGCATACAACGCCAACGAACACTGCTGAAACAAGAAAAGGGGTTGCAAGTGGGAAAAGTTTAAGAAGTCTTGCACTAGATAATCTCTAAGGAACCGTCCAACTCTATGCCCTATGATCACACTATGATCGACTTAGGTCCTCTATAACCTGATTCAAACTGCCTATCTAATTTTTTTCCTTTTTTTTTTCAAAATTAATTTGTTTTGATTTATCAACAATCATTTCCATAAGCTTTTGAGTTTTAAATTTTTC
>NW_020954874.1:62647-67875 GCF_900497805.2 Vombatus ursinus
TCCCTCCTCACCTCCCTCCCCAATACAGCGTACAATCTAATATAGGCTATACATATACATTCCTATTAAACATATTTTCATATTAGTCATGTTGGAAGGAAGAATTAGAACCAATAGAAGAGACCACAAGAAAGAGGAAATAAAACAAAACAGAGGAAAAAAGGGCAAATAGTATGCTTCAATCTGCATTCAAACTCCATAGGTCTTTCTTTGGATCTGGGTAGCATTTTCCATCATGAGACTTTTAGAGCTGTCTTAGATCCTTGTATTGCTGAGAAGGGCTATGTCTATCAAAGTTAGTCATTGCACAACAGTGTACAACATTCTTCTGATTCTGCTCATTTCACTCAACATCAGACCATACAAGTCTTTCCAGGTTTTTCTGAAGTCTGCCTACTCATAATTTCTTATAGCACAATAGTATTTCATTATATTCATATACCACAACTTGTTCAACCATTCCCCAATTGATAGGCATCCCCTCATTTTCTAATTCTTGGCCACCACAAAAAGAGCTGCTATAAATATTTTTGTACATGTGGGTCCTTTTCCCATTTTTATGAACTCTTTGGGATACAGAACTTCTATAAGTGCTATTGCCAGGTCAAAGGGTATGCACATTTTTATAACCCTTTGGGCATCTATCTAAATTTATCGCTTACTCTTTCCTCCTTTTCTGGGTCAGGCCTTACTCATGCCAGTCCATTGATTTAGTATTGAGATTAGAAAGAAATGAGATACATGTAGAGCATCTAACATTCGTTGTTGCTGTTCAGTTGATTTTTTTCAATTATGTCCGACTACTCATGACCCCATTTGGGGTTTTCTTGGCAAAGGTACTGGAGTGTTTTGCCATTTCTTCTCCAGCTCATTTTCCAGATGAGGAAACTGATACAAACAGGGTTAAGTGATTTGCTCAGAGTCACACAGCTAGTAAGTATCTGAGACCAGTTTTTGACTCCAAGCCCCATGCTCTATTCACTACACCACCTACCTGTCTGTATCTGACATTTAACAAGAGGGAAATTTACTTAACAATGGTATGGAAAAAATGTTAAACAAAAACACAATATTAGTTTAGGTAGGCACAGCCACCCAGAAACACATCTAATCAAAAGGGTGTGTTGGCCTCACATGACAGTGTGACTTCTATCTGGTATGAGGGGCTTCATGGGCCAAGCTTTTTATGCCTTGAGTGACTGGGAAGTCACTTCAGCAGCTTTAGCTCTGGTCCATTAGACCAATCAAATATTTGGGATGGCTTCCCTTCCTTTTAGGAAAAACATGGCAGGAACCCCAGTAGAAGTTGCTTGACAAGTATCCTCATTACCCTCCAAATACATGATGCTCATTCTCATCCTTGTGCTTTCTCTCATGCTGTTCCTTGTTGCTGTAAAGTCTAGCTGCATATCTCCTACCCTCTTGAAGTATTTATATCTATTATCTTTAGCATCCATTTTGGCACTTAATAAAAATTGACTTGCATTTTAATTTATTTCATAAATAAACATATTATCTCCTCAGTGAGACTGAGTTTTTTTGAAGGCAGGGGCTGTCTTATACTTTTTGGGTATCCTTTCCCTTTTGTCCTAAAGTGCTTTGCTTAGTACTAGGCACATAGTATGTGATCAAATCAAGTCAACAAACATTTATTAAGTGCCAGGCACCGTGCTAAGTGCTGGAGGTGCAACTTGTTAAATTAAATAAAGTTGAAATTTTGTAAGCTACTCATACCTGCTTTGCTCTAGAGAAGGCTTTTCCATTGGAGCCAAAGTGACATCTGGTGGCCAGATAACAAAAATAGTCAGCTCAGTTATGCAACTTAGAAGGCTTATTCAAGCTTATGGGACAAAGGTGAAAACTAGAACATGTTGATAATTGGCACAAATGTGTCTCCTTAGAATTGGTCACACATACAGATATAATCTATGGTATTGGAGAATTATGTTCAAGGATATAGCGAAATTGGTTTTTGGGTCTGCTTTTGTCAAATGACCAAAAAAAGTTGTTAATTTTTTGACAGATGGCTTTGCAATATAAATGGTCTCCTAGATAGGTTTCAGCTTGCTTGGAATTTCCTTAGTGCTTGAGGTCTTTCAAAAAGTTTCACATAGATGACAGAATCTCCACTAGGTAAATGATTCTTTGACTATGGTTCCAAAGAAATTAGGTAACTAGGCCAAGTAAAAGTTAGTCTTGGATGTTGGTGATAACTGAAGGTAGATTCTGGTATGTGTATTTGTATTTTTCTCTCTTCTCCTTTTCATTTGTGAGCCAAAAAAAGGTCCTAATCATCTTTTGTAAGTATACTTGTATCAAAGGAAATAAATGCTTTTAAGATCTGAAGAGAAATTAAACATAATAAAGTAGTGATATCAGTATTTTAAACTCTTGAAAGTACCTAGAAGTTCCTTTAAGAATCTCTACAAAAATTTTCATCTACCTCCTCTAATTAAGCCTGTTTTTTTTAATCTAAGCACCAGCATCAAATTAAAAAAAAACAAACAACCCAATTCTCCATTCTTTTTCATATTAAATTTTTGTGGTTATATTTGTTTAAGTATTAGTAAGCCATTCCTCAATTGATAAATGGTCAAAGGATATAAACAGGCAGTTTTCAGATGAAGAAATTAAAACTATCTATAGTCATATAAAAAAATTCTCTAAAACATTATTGATCAGAGAAATGCAAATTAAAACAATTCTGAGGTACCATCTCACACCTATCAGATTAGCTAATATGACAGAGATGGAAAGTCACAAATGTTGGAGAAGATGTGGGAAAATTGGAACACTAATGCATTGTTGGTAGAGTTATGATTCAACCATTCTGGAGAGCAATTTGGAACTAAGCCCCAAAGGCTATAAAACTGTGTATACCCTTTGATCCAGCAATAGGTCTGTATCCCAAATAGATCATAAAAAAATAGAAAAGGATCCATATGTACAAAAATATTTATAGCAGCTCTTTTTGTGGTGGCCAAGAATTGGAAATTGAGGGGATGCCCATCAATTGGAGAATGTCTGAACAAGTTGTGGTATACGAATGTAATGGAATACTATTGTGCTATAAGAAATGATGAGCAGGCAGATTTCAGAAAAACTTGGAAGGACTTACATGAACTGATGCTGAATGAAGTGAGCAGAACCAGGAGAACATGTATGCAATAACAGCAACATTGTGCCATGATCAACTGTGATAGATTTAGCTCTTCTCAGCAATACAGTGATCCAAGACATCTCCAAAAAGACTCATGATGGAAAATGCTATCCACATCTAGAGAAAGAACTATGGAGTCTGAATGCAGATTGAAGCATATTATTTTCACTTTTTTTGTTTGTTTTTTCTTTGTTGTGGTGTTCCCCTTTTGTTCTGATTCTTCTTTTACAACATAACTAATGTGAAAATATGATTAATATGATGGTACATGGATAACTTGTGTCATATTGTTGTCCTGGAGAGGGAGGAGGGTAGGGGGAGAGGGAAAAACATTTGGAACTCAAAATCTTATAAAAGTGAATGTTGAAAACTATCTTCACATGTAATTGGAAAACAAATAAAATACTATTAAGTGGGGAAAAAAACCCAGGAAAAAAAACCAATAAAAAAACCAAACCCAACCCTCCCCCCAAATCATGGGAGACAAATAGGATTTGTCAGAATTTTTTCATCTGTCTTAAATGTCTTGTTTAAAGCCTTGTTTTTCCAAAGATTCCTCACCACAAACAACATTAAAAATTATTAGTAAGGCAATAATATGTTTTCTTTTAGAACTAGGGAATAGGTACCAGACGTGATTTTATTGATAGTGATGTGGTGAGGGGCTGGGTCTAAGCTCTGTTCCATAGGAGACTCCCAGACTTGCTTTACAAATGCAAGTTGGCACCTTCTCTGTAATTTATACTCTTAGACTGTTGACTAGAGCACTGAGGGATTAAGAGACTTGCCCAGGATTGGGCAGTCAATATAAGTCAGGCAAGACTTGAACCCAGGCCTTCCTGCCCTCTCAAGTCTCTAACCACTATGCCATGTTGCCTCTCCACATTTTTTATTAGTTTCATTGAAATATTAAGTATTTTGTGTATATTAATTCAGTAGATATTTGTTAATTGGCTACTATGTGCTATGCACTGGGGATACAAAAAATAAAAATGACTTGAATACTCCCTGTCCGTGAAAAACTTGTATTTTATTGGAGGATAGGGAAGGATATGACATGTGAGGAAACATAATAGGAGCAACATCTACTGCTAATTTGGTTGGGGCCACCCATAGGAGTAAGAGTACTTACAGCATAGTCTAGTTTTCCTCCTAAAAAGTCAATGAAACCATCAGCAAGACTTAATTGGTCCTGAGGACTAAGGCTCCAACCACTGACATAGATTCCTAGTTGTATAAGACATTAAAATTCCAGCACACAATTAGTCAATGTCTTTTAGGTTTGAAACACTGACTGGGCAGTAAATACAAAAGTTAGGAGAGCTGTGCTCAAGTGAATCAATGCTGAATGTTCTTTCCATGCTATTGTTGTATAACCTCATTTTGTTAAATGTTATGTGGTCTATGAATTCCAATCCCAAGCCTGAGTCGCACCTGGTCCATGTTATGACATATAGCCTGGTAAATACAATACAAGTGTGGAGTTTTGGGGGTAAAGGAGAAATCTGTGCTAAAGTACTCGAAGAATCTTTGAAAAGGGAAAGGACATTTAGAGAATCATCAGAGTGGACATTTGAGCTGAACCTTGAAAGAAGACAAGGTATCTAAGGGAGGCAATGTGGTTCAGTGGAGAATACTGGACTTGGAGACAGAAGATGTGAGTTCAAATCCTGGCTCTGCTAATTACTACTTGTCTGACCATGGCAGTTCATTTCACCCTTCTAGGCCTCAGTTCTTTGTTTGTAAAATCTGGATTTAAAAAAAAATTTAATCTATTTATTTTTAGTTTTCAACATTCACTTCCATAAGATTTTGAGTTTTAAATTTTCTTCCCCTTCCACTCCCCCCACCCAAGATCGCATACAATCCAATATAGGCTCAAAGTATCCATTCATGTTAAGCATATTTTCCCATTAATCATGATGTAAAGAACAATTAGAACTAATGGGAGGAACCACGAGAATGAATAAAACAAAACAACAAGAGAAATGGAGAGCAAATAATATGCTTCCATCTGCATTCAGACTCTATATTTCTTTCTCTGGGTGTGGATAGCAATTTCCATCAT
>NW_020954874.1:67911-77096 GCF_900497805.2 Vombatus ursinus
AAATCTTTTTGACTTGTCTTAGATTCTTGCATTGCTATGAAGAGCCAAGTCTATCAATATTAATCATCCCATAATGTGGCTGTTACTGTGTACAATGTTCTCCTGGTTCTGCTCATTTCACTCTGCATCAGTTCATGTAAGTCTTTCCAAGTTTTTTCATCATAACAATACAATAGTATTCCATTACATTCATATACCACAGCTTGTTCAGCCATTCCCCAATTGATGGGCATCCCCTCAATTTCCAATTCTTTGCGACCACAAAAAGAGCTGCTATAAATATTTTTGTACATGTGGGTCCTTTTCCCATTTTTATGATCTCTTTGGGATACAAACGTAGAAGTGATATTGTTGGTTCAAAGGGTGTGTACAATTTTATAGCCCTTTGGGCATAGTTCCAAATTGCTCTCCAGAATGGTTGGATTATTTCACAACTCCACCCATAGTGTATTAGTGTTCCAATTTTCTCATATCTTCTCCAACATTTATCATTGTCCTGTTTTGTCATGTTAGCCAATCTGATAGTTGTGATGTGGTACCTCAGAGTAGTTTTGATTTGCATTTCTCTAATCAATTTTTTTTATGACCTTCTGGTCTCTTCTAATATGGATATCCCCAAAATCCAATGTTCAACAAAAGACACTGAGGCAGAGCTTGGAGCGTATATCAGTTTATTAGAGATACTGGTGATCCCTAATCAATTGGATCCAACTCTCTCTGCTGTCACGGACCCCTTTGCTCACTGTCTGTAAGGTTTTATTGATTTTCAAAGGTCCCTAATGGACGTTACAAGTTCATGATTGGTTAGTTCCAGAAGTGGGGAAATGTTATGATTGGCTAAGGGAAATGTCCATCAATCGTCAAAGTTTAGTCAGTGTTTAGTCAGCTTGACTCTGGGACTTTCTACAAGCAGTTCTGAACATTAGGCATAAATGAACAGAGAGACATAAGGAAACAGTTTTTGGGAGTATGGCTTTCAGTACATTCAAGGTTAGTGTTAATACAACAGCTCTCTATCTCTGAGATGGTTATGTAGACCTAACAGTATAAATCTGGAAGAAAATATAAATTTATCCTATAAATTGTACAGAAATAATATAATCATCAATACATAGTGGGTTAATTAATTCTAACAAATAGTTCATATTCTAACTGATAACTAACTCAAACTCAATTCTAATCATACTTAACTCGCTAAAGCAATCATTGATACTTAGCAAAACACAATGAATGGATTAAATACTGATCAAATTGAGTAGGGGTATCAATATTATCTTTAAACTTGATCTAAATCGGTGAATGAATCTAATTAGATACCAAATAAACTCTTGTTTCTGAGGAAAAGTGCTTTCTGAATTCTGTAACCTTTCGCTCGTGTCATAAAGATTCAAGTGACTTTGGAAAAATTTTTCAATTTGTTCACCTGTGGAGCTCTCCACTAAAAGGAGAGTAGCTCATAAATTCTTGACTTAACTTTTATAGTTACTTCATTCTTCAAAAGATTGAGGAATGGGTGAGGGGAGCTATTGTAATCTGAAACCTGTTTCTGGGCAATAAGGAAAATCTAAACGCCAAAGTAGAAGCCTTCGAAGCACTCCATCTTAGAGTTCATGGCAAATAAGTGGAGTGAGCCAGGCATAGTATGTTGTGTTTCCTGGATTTTGGAAGAGCAGATTTCAGAGTTCAGAGAAAGAAGAGGCAGAATCCTATGGTCTAATATTCTAGAAGAAAAGTTAATCTTAGCAAGATGGAATTCTTTCAAGAATGAAATTCTGATAACACAAATTTATTTTGGTGAGAGAGAATCATCTTAAGAGACAGATATGGATGATATTTATAGAGTCTTTAAGGGTTGCAAAGCACTTTACATATATTATCTCATTTAATCCTTGCAACAATTTTATGAGGTAGGGGCTATTCCAGGGGTGGGGAACCTGTGGCCTCAAAGCCACATGTGACCCTCTAGGTCCTCGAATGCAGCCTTTTGACTAAGTTCAAGTTTTATAGAACAAATTCTTTTATTAAGGGGATTTGTTCTGTGAAGTTTGGTTTTAGTCGAAGGGCCTCACTTGAGGACTTAGAGGGCCACATGTGGCCTCAAGGCCACTGGTTCCTCACCCCTGGGCTATTCTTATCCTTATTTTATAGATGAGGAAACTGAGGCTGAGCAAGGTTAAAAACTTGGTCAGGATCATATAGTTAGTAAGTGTTTGAGGAAGGAGTCAAACTCAAGTCTTCTGACTCCAGCTTCAATACTCCATCCATCTACCACCTTTTATTTGAAATATCATTATTGTTTGAAATTTATATTATTTCTTTTTTTTTTTTTTGGTTAGGCAATGGGGTTAAGTGACTTGCCCAGGGTCATATAGCTAGTAAATGTTATGTGTCAGTCTGAGGTCAGATTTGAACTTGGGTCCTCCTGAATCCAGGGCCGGTACTCTACCCACTGCGCCACCTAGCTGCACCTGAAATTTATAGATACATTTTATTTTGATATAACAAATACTTTCCAGTAAATTCCTTTATATAGTTCCCTCCAATAGATTATTACTTTGAATTTTTAAATTTTTTGTTGTCAGCTTAATAATCAACAAAACAAACATTTTAAGCTACAAAGAATGGTGAAGCAGATTGTTTAAGAAACTGAACTTGTTACATAGTTTTAAAAAAAGAACTCTATGTGTATGTGAATATGAATGAAATTTAAAAAGGTAGTAACAAAGTTGCTCTGTGTCCCCTTCTGTGCTTTTTTTTTATTCTATTCGTTTAAAATGTTTTATAAATATTCTCTCCCCCACCATGTTCTGATTAGATACATTATCTGTTGGGGTTTCCCCACACTCTATTTGGGGTAGGCCACTTTTTCCATTGAAATATAATGAAGCGGGAGCAGCTAGGTGGCGCAGTGGGTAGAGCACCAGCCCTGAAGTCAGGAGGACCTGAGTTCAAATCTAGCCTCAGACCAAACACTTGACACTTACTAGCTGTGTGACCCTGGGCAAGTCACTTAACCCCAATTGCCTAAAAAAAAAATTTAAAATTAAAAAAATGAAATATAACAAAGCTGTCTCTAGGACTTAATTGGCTCAGGGGTCTAAGGTTCAAGCTGCACCTTCATGGGGGCCTCTTGCAATATTGATGTGGCTTCCTGGTTGCGTATGTGCATAAAAAGTCCTACTCTGGTGGAGTCTGGCTTTGTGGATGTCCCAAGACCATGGGAATCACCACACCTTGACCTGCTGATAAGGCTTAAGGGAGGGCCTACACCTGCCCAAACTAAGTGAAGCATTGTCTTTATTGAATATCCTTTCTATGCTATAGCTAAGTAAACATCTTTTTATTAACTGTTGAATAACCTACAGGTGTTTCATTTTGTTCTAACACTGCAAAGCCTACATAACATTTGGAATGGTTGATAATTGGGATGAGATGGCAGACCACAGACAGGAACTGATGGGCCTCTGTCCAGAAGTACTTCTCCTGCAGGGGTTTTACTGTAATGTGTTGTGCTGAGATCAGAGCCATAAGACATGAGATCAAGCGTAGGAGTGTAGAAGAGGTTTAGGAACTGAAGGTAAGAAATCCTGGGGATTATCTTGTCATATTTCCCCTGGAAGGTGATTTCTTCCACAGAGATATAGCCAAGGCAGGGTAAACTTTCACTATCAAAGAATTGCAGAGGTTGCAAGAGAAAATCAAACAACCACCTGATGAGTCACCAGAGCAGTGGCTACTAAAAGGCATGGTCCAGTAGAGCCAATGAGGAGATATTCTTTAGAGTAGCCATTCTCTAGGCTTGGGGAGCTCTCCAAGGACTTTGCAGAATCAGTTGAATGAATCAGTTATCAGATGCACAGGGAGAGTGCCCTTTGTCTTTTTCAGGTGACTAAGATGGGAGCTATAGATCTTTTGCTCCATGAGATGAATTGTTGTTGCACCTGGCTCCCCAGTAGAGATCTGCAAGGGAGGAAGCAAAGTTACTAAAAGAAACTGTTTTGATAGATTGGATCTATGCAGCACCCCTAAGTTGTACTACACTCCAAAATCAGCTTGCCTTAGAGGCAATTAGATTCCACTGTCTGTGCCTGAAGGCTTCAGGCTTATCTACTGGTTTCCTTTGTAATAGAACTATACAGGTGTGGGCAGATTGATGAAATGAGATCAGGAAATGGGCAAATACTACTACCAGTGGAAAAAGTGTTCAGGGAATGGGGGAAGGAGATACAGAGCTTGCCACCCTTCTGGGTGGGCCAAGGGAAATGACAACCTCTTCTGGAGGGAGCTTTGGTTGTGGCTCCTGAAACATGGGGTTGATGAGAAAGTTGATGTCCAGCCTATGGGGGTACTAGTAAAATTTTGTCATGAAATCTAGCGCCTGGGCAGTTCAGACCCATTAACCCTATCCAAACCTTAAGTCATGCTCTAAAGCCTCTGCCTCATTTGGATCATGGAGAGGGTTAGGTTTGGGTGAGAGGGTTACAGACCATGGAGGGAAGAGGTGTCATAAGTTCTTGGGAGTCAGTATGTGTATGGGTCCTTTCAGCGACCTGTATGCAGGCTATTGTGAGTTGGGCCAAATGGAAACCCTTGAATTTACCCTGAACCATCCTATCCCATGTAGTTAACATAAAACAGTATCAGATTCCTAAGGGTATGCACGATATTTCTCTTCAAGTGATGGATATAAAAGACACCATAATACTTTATTATATCAGTTCCTTTTATAATAATCCTGTGTAGACTGTAAGGAAGGTAGGTGGCACCTGGCAGCTTACAATGGACCGCGGGGAGATGAACCGAGTCACCATGACTATCACAGTAACCATTTCTGATCTCATCAGTATAGTAGATCAGATATCCCAGGACCAGAATGAATGGTATGCAATTACTGACCACATGGTTTTTTCCTATTCTTGCCGCTGAGGCCATTCAGGAGCAATTTGCTTTTGCCTGGGAAGGAGTCCAGTATACCTTTAATCTTTCACCAGGGCTATCTGAACATTTCCCTCATACTGCCACATCTCTTCCTCTGGTGGGCAGAGATCTGAAAGAGACTTCCCTCTGAGAGCATTGACATACCTCACTACATTGATGACATCTTGCTGAATAGTCTGAATGAGGCGATGGCAGCAGTGGACCTAGACTGGTAAAGTCAATAAAGTTTGGGAGAAGATAACCAGGTGGGCAAAACCCAAAAGATTTTGGGCATAGTCAGGAATAAACTACTGATCCATATCTGGAGGCTTATTGGACTATTTAGGTCTTGGAGGACCCATATTTCCTACCAATTGGCACCAATTTACTGAGTCATCTACTTTTTTTCAAGGAGTCTAGAATAGGTTGCAGCATTGGAAGAAATAAAGCAGGCCATCCAGCAGTCTCTCACCCATAGGTCCTTAAGACTCTGTAGGTTCCATGTTTTTGGAAGCAATTTATGTATCCATGAAGACCAGGTTGAGTAGAACTTTGGAGAGGCACCAAGGGATGGTGAGAAAAAAGTGACTGTTAGGCTTCTGGAACTTCAAGTTTTCCAAAGTGATTACTCATTATACCACTTCTAAAAAGCAGTAGTTCACCTGTTACTGGACTCTGGTTGCTACTGAACAGATGACAGTCATTCAATCACCGTTTGTCCAGAGTTGCTTGTCTTGAGTTGGGTGATACAAGATGGTCCCTCTAATAAGATGGGTAAGGTACAGATAACTTCTATCATTAAATGGTACATTCAGAACTGTGCTTCCATTGTTGTGCTCTTTACAAACAAGTAGTGACTTTGCTAGAGACTGTGGCTTCTAGTCCAGGCTTGTTTCTTCTGCTAGCCAAATGGATCCCCACCTATAAGGACCTGGATCCTGAGCAATGCCACTTTTCCTGGTTTACCGAAGGCTTCATCTGCTTCAGGAGAGGCATATGTAACTGGATTTAGTCACTAATCCAGTAACAAGGGATATCCTATAGAATGGGGATCCTGGTCCTCTCCATGGGCTGGACTGCAACCTACATGGCTGGCATGTGAGAAAGCCTTGAAGAATGGAGTGGAGAAGATCTTCATTTACAGTAATACCTGGGCAGTGGCCATGGGTATGGCCAAATGGTCTGGATTCTAGAGAGCATAGGACTGGACAATCAAAGATTCTCCCCTTTGGTGTCAGAAATTTTACCCAATGCTTCTCACTATATATAGGTTTTTTTGTGGGACATGTCAGCACCCATCAGACTTCATAAACAGAAACTTTCACTGAACTGAACAACCAGGCTGAAGTTATTATAAGAATGGCAGAAATTGAGGGAGTGGGTCGTCGATTTCCAGGTTGTGATACCTTATTGTGCCAGGTACAGGACCATGTGGTCCACCTTACTAAGGACGAGGCAACTATTATTACCCACCTGGGCATCTTGTCAGTTAGATCACCCACATAACTTAATGTAAGTGGTCCTCAACCTAGCCCCAACTGGCAAATTGACCCTCATATACCCTCATCTCAGAGCAAGAGGTTTGCATTTGCTAATCAATAGGCAGCTAGGTGTTGCAGTGAATAGGGTGCTGAAATCAGGAAGACTCCTCTTCCTGAATTCAAATCTGGCCTCAGACACTTACTAACTGTATGACCTTGGTCAAGTCACCTCTGTTTGCCTCAGTTCCTCATCTGTAAAATAAACTAGAGAAGGAAATGGCAAATCACTCCAGTATCCTTGCCAAGAAAATCCCAAATGGGTTAGACACGACTGAAATGACTAAACAGCAACAAAAATCAATAGCTGCATCATTATGCCCCGACTGTTCTTGTTAGATGTCCAACCTCTAAGAAGCCATGCTGTGCCTCCCTAGGAAGGAGAAGGGCTTTCTGGTATAGAGGTTTTGGGAATCCAGTCTCTAGGAAGACTTACCTGATAAGAACATACTTCTTTCAGACATAGTTTTGGCTCTTTCTTTCTCCTTCTTCAGCACATCTAGGGCTCCAACCAAATACTTTTTTAAAAGTTTATTAATGTAATTGAATTATGGGCCGTTATTTTCACATCAACCAAGAAGCTTGCAAGGAGATAAGTTTACAAAGGAAAGTCTGTCTCTCTCTCTCTCTCTCTCTGCCTTTGTCTCTTCCTCTCTGACTGTTTCTTGCTGTCTTTCTGACATACACAGAAGCACTCATAGCCACATCCACACACCCTTAAAATGCTCTCCCAAATGCTAAAGACTTTAGCATCTGCTTTAATATTTTTTAAAATTTCCTTTTTATTATCATGAACTTCACTAATATCAACTAATATAAACATTTCCATATATAAAAAAAGAAGAGAAAAAGAATACTACTTATGAAACCACAGATCTCCACTAAGTATAGCTAGCTTTTTATTTGTATATTTCAAATTTAACATTGTAGTTCCAAAAATGTGCAGGATGTCTTCTTCTTTTCCCTTCTATTTATTTTTAGATGATTTATTTATGCTTTTTCCTTCCATTTAAAAATTATCATCATTTATTCCCTACTTTCCCTCTCTCCTGTACGCAAAAAAAGTCCTGCTTGTAACAACTATAGTACAAATCTACATAATGTCCATATCTGAAACATACGAGATGTTCTGTACCTTTAGTCCATTATGGTTGCCAAGAAGAAAGAAGCATGATTGATGATTGTTTTTCTTAGAGTCCTAATTAGACATTTCATTGATCAGAGTTCTTAAGTTATTTTTTTCCTTTTAAAAAAATTATATTTTTTTCAGTTAGCAAAAACATGCCTTCTGTTCCTCTCATTTCCTTCTCTTCCAAATTGAAAATGAAAGAAAAATGAAACCTATGTTACAAATATGTATGTACATATAGTCAAGCAAAACAAATTTCTTAATTGGCCATGTTAAAAAAAATGTCTCCTACATTCTGAGTCTTTTACCTCTCTGTCAGAAGGTGAAAAGCATGTTTTGTCATTAGTCCTCTGGGATTGTGGTTAGTCATTACACTGATCAGAATTCCTAATTTTTTTCCAAGTTATTTGTCTTTATCATATTGTTGACATTGTTTAAATTGTTTTCCTGGTTCTATTCACTCTGTATCAATTCATATTAAGTCTTCCTAGGTTTCTTTGAAATAATATCCTTTATCATTTCTTATAGCACAATAGTATTCCATCACATTTATACACCACAACTTGTTCATCCATTTCCCAGATGATAGACAACCCCTCAAATTCCCATTCTTTGCTACCTCAAAAAGAGCTATATTTTATTTTATTTTTTTTGATATGTTGAGTTAGTTTGTTTTGCTTAGGACTAATCCCTCCCTTAATCTAATCTCCCTCGAAATCCCCCCTTTCCCTTCTGTTTCTCTGTTGAATGAAATGTATTTCTGTACTCAAGTCTGTGTATATGTGTGTTTGCCTCCCTAGAGTAGTTTAGATGAGAATGAGGTTCAAGTGTCAGCCACTCCCCCTGCTCTATGTATAGATGTTTATTTTTGTACCCTGATTATATGAGATAATTTTCTCTAACCTTCCTTTCCCTTCTCCCCTAGTGTATTCCTTTCTTCCTCTCTTTTAAGATCATCAAGACACAGATCCACTCCCTCTGTCTTAATTAGACTTCCTCTATGACTCTCGATAATAGAGGTCCAAGGGGACATGTATCAATCATCTCTTCATGTTAAAATGTAAGCAGTTTATCCTTGTTTGGTCCCTTATGATCCTTCACTCAATTTTACCTTTTTGTGTTTCTCTTCACTGTTGTATTTATACTTCAAAATTTCTATGCAACTCTGGTCTTTTCATCAGGAATGCTTGAAAGTCTTCTATTTCATTAAAGGTTGGTTCCCTCTTCTTCTGTATTATACTTAGTTTTCCTGGGTAAGTTATTCCTGGCTGCAAGCTGTATCCTTTGCCTTCTAGAATACTGTATTACAAGGCCTCTGCTTGTGTAGAAGTGACTGCTAAATCAGATATGATCCTGATTGCAGCTCTATGGTGATGGAATTCTTTCTTTTTGGCTGGTTATAGTATTTTTTCTTTGACCTGGAAGCTCTGGATTTGGCCTATTAGGAACATTTTCCTAAGAGTTTTCATTTTAGGGTTTCTCTTAGGAATTGACTGATTGATTCCTTTTCTTTCTACTTTGCCCTCTGGTTCTAAGAGATTTGGGTAGTTTTCTTTTTGGTTTTGTTTGTTTGGTTATTTTTTGGCTAGGCAATGGGGTTA
>NW_020954874.1:77130-78105 GCF_900497805.2 Vombatus ursinus
AGTGACTTGCCCAGAGTCACACAGCCACTAAGCGTTATGTGTCTGATGCCAGATTTGAACTCAGGTCATCCTGAATCCAGGGCTGGTGCTCTATCTACTGCACCACCTAGCTGCCCCTGGGCAGTTTTCTTTTAAGATTTCTTGAAATATGATATCTAGGTTCTTTATTGGTCCTGGTATTCAGGGTAGTCCAATGATTCTTACTTTTTTTTCTCCTCAATATGTTTTCCAGGTCAGTTGTTTTTGCTCTAAGCTACCTTATTTTTCTTCTATATTTTTAGTCTTTTGACTTTGTTAAATTCTTTTTTTAAACTCTTACTTCATCTCTTCCAGGAATTCTAGTTGAACTTGCTCTGAGGCCATATTTTTTCTTTGAAGTTTTGCTTGTAGATGTTTTGAAGTTATTCTCTTCCTCTGAGTTTGTGTCTTTAGCGCCTCATCCCTGTAGTAGATTTTTTATATGGCATGCTTTTTTTGTTCATTTATTTGCTTATTTTCCCAGGCTCCTTTCTGACTTTGGGTGTGATGTTAAAACTGGGCTCTGTCTTGTACTCTTTGTATGCAACTGAGGTAATCAAGCCTCCTATCCTTTCTAAAAGGGTGGGGAATGTCTTTTTTTTTAGCTCCTGCAGACCTTCAGCTTTTGTTAAAGTTCCACTAGGACATCCCTTTTTACACAAAGAATAGAAAAAGAGGATTGTATGTAAAATTGAGAATTTCATTTGTTTTTTTAAAAAGTATTCAATATACTTGTCCAAAGCTGTGCTGCTAGTTTGTGTCTCCTTTCTAACTATGTAACTATGTTCTCTTCTGTGCATTAAAAAAAAAAAAACCAAAAGGGGCAGCTAGGTGGCACAGTGGATAGAGCACTGGTCCTGGAGTCAGGAGGACCTGAGTTCAAATCCGGTCTAAGACCAATCACTTGACACTTACTAGCTGTGTGACCTTGGGCAAGTCACTTAATCCCAATTGCCT
>NW_020954874.1:78160-88517 GCF_900497805.2 Vombatus ursinus
GAAAAAAAAAAAGAAAAAAAAAGAAATTAAAAAAAACAAAACAAAATACAAAAAAAGTTTAATTGATGCTCTTTTCTTTCTTCTTTTTTTAAAATCAGTGTCATTAGTCTCTATCTGAACTTCAAATCCCCCCCTCTCCTCTTCACCCCAAAGCCATCCTGTTTGCAAATAAACACATTTAAGCAAAACATAGATATGCATTGACCACAGCAGAAAAGGTTTCAGTATGTATCTGGACCTGTGATTAGTCATTGCATTGCTCTTAAGTCATATAAAGTTATAATACATAATATATAATATTATTATATATATAATATATAAGGATATGTTCGTAAATGTTTAATACCTGGTTCTCCAAAAAAACCCAAAAAAGTATATAAGACACACTTTTAAGTTTAATCTGAATTATTAACATTTTCTCCATCAGTATCTTAAGTCTTCACATTCAATACAATAACAATTCTGTGGTAGAAATGCTCATACTGACAGTTTAATAATGGAGAATCAGTTGAGTTAGTTCAACTTGGCACACCCCTGGTTGTAGTCATAGTATAAATTTTTCTCCTAGTCCTACATTAGTTCATACAAGTTTTCTCAGATTTCTCTGATTTCACTTGTTCATTTCTTACAGTGCAATTATATTTCATTATATTCATCTTTCATAAATCAACTATTCTCAAACTGAATAAACACTTCTGTAATTTCCATTTCTTTGCTACAACAAACAGTGTGGCTGTGAATATTTTTGTATGCATGGATCCTTTCCCTCTTTCTTTGATCTCTTTTGGGTATATACCTACTGGTGGTGTCCTTGGATAAAAGGATTTGTAATTGAGTAACTTTTGGGGCAGAGTTCACATTGCTTTCCAGAATGGCAAGACTACTTCACACCTTCTCAGTAGTACATTCCACATTTCCTTTAGCAGTTGTCATTTTCTCCTTTTTGTCGTCTTTATAATCTGATAGGTATGATATGAAACTGCAGAGTTATTTTAATTTGCATTTTCATTTTTATTAGTGACTTGGAGCATTTTTTCACATGGTTGTTGCTATTTTCTATTTCTTTTTTTGAGAACTACCTGTTTATATCCTTTCACCATTTGCTGATCGGGTAATTGTTCTTGTTCTTATATATTTGAATCAATTCTGTATATAGCTTAGATATCAGATCCATGTCAGAGAAGTTTTGGTACAAAGTAACACTTTCCCATCAAATTTTAACTTCCTTAATTTTGTTTGTGTCAAAACTTTTCAATTTTGTGCAACCAAAATTGCATATTTTATCTGCTGTTAATCTTTCTAACCCATTATATTTGGTCAAAACCTCTTCTCCTATCTATAGTTGTGAAAGATATCTCCTTCCCTGTTCCCAGATAATCTTTCTTGTGGGTCTCTGTAGATGCATATAGGGCATGCAAATATATCTTGGATGAAGTCTTCATAGTAGTGTCCTCTCTGAACTACTTCTGTCAACTTGGCATTTTTTGATTTTCAGGTTGTATCCTTGGAGGGTAGGGGGTGACTACTCTGATTCTAAGTGTAGTCTGTATGCCTAGGCTTCTAAAACTATGGCTCACAAGACCCTAGCAATGGATGTCCCATTAGCAATTAACCAGTAGACACAATGAGCTAAAAGTAAAGTCATAGTAAGAACAGTAGCAAAGAGGCAGCTAGGTGGCACAATGGATCAAAAGGACCTGAGTTCAAATGCAGCTTCAGACACTTGACACTTATTAGCTGTGAGACCCTGGGCAAGTCACTTAATGCCAAATGCTACTCCAAAAAAACCAAAACAAAACCAACCCCCCCAAAAACCCCAGTATCAACAAAAGATTTCTCCTCAAAAACCTAGGGCGTGCCCTCCCACAAATACACATGCCTTCATGGGAAGAATGGGTACAAACAGAATACAATAGTAGTAAGCCCTGGGCTTAGGGAACACATGTGACTAAGGGTACCGACTCCTCTGATATTTCAGGGTCTTAATATTCTTTTAGCATTTTCCCACTGTTACTTCTTGGGTGCCTCGTTTCCCCCTCAGATGGGTCTGCTCCTCCCTGTGGTTCTTTGGGGCAATTCTTGACTGCTAGGGCTAGCTCTCTTGAGCCAATAACCAACTCCTTTCTTGACTGCCAAAGATCCTGATCCTTGAAGTTTCTTCCTTGCTGACTTTCTCTGTCTTCATCTATCTGGAGATTGTGGTTCTCCTTAACTGTGGCTCAGATTCTCTTGAATTGATGAGCAGCTCTGGGGGCAGCTAGGTGGCACAGTGGATAGAGCACCAGTTCTGGAGTCAGGAGGACCTGAGTTCAAATCCAGCCTCAGACATATGATACTAGCTGTGTGACGCTGGGCAAGTCACTTAACCCCGATTGCCTCGACAAAAACAAAAGAACAACAAATTGATGAGTAGATCCACAGGTAACTTTCATGTCAGTTGGAGAAAAGAGGGTACCTTCTTCTCCTACTTCCTTTAAGGGTAGGCAGGGGAGTCACACTCCATGAAGCTGTTCTTGACCTGATTCCTTGAACTTTCAAACTGACTAACTCCAGGAATCAGTTATTTAAAGGCCTTTAGTATATGGCGAATTTTGACCCATCCAAAGTCAAGTTTCCTTTCAGTTCATTCAATGAATTTGTTCTCACTTCAAGGGATCATTGGGTGTGCCCACATTTTTACAATTAATTTGTCACCAACAACTTGGTAACATATTAATAGCCAAAGAGGCCACAAGTATTCGTTAAATACTTACGATGTGCTAGGTTTTGTGTGAAGCATGGGGAACATAAAGACAAAAACAGCTTCTGCTCTCAAGTTTTACAAGGGGAAACAACATGTAAGCAACTAGATAAGTTGTTGCTGCTTTGATACATATACAGTATGTACCAGTAATATGGAGGGGAAGGCCCTAGCAATGTAGGGGACTGCTAAAGGTCTCCTACAGATGAGGATTTAAGCTAAATCTTGAAGGGAAACTAAGAAGTATAGCAGAAAGGGCAGAGCATTTGATGCATGGAGGGGAATGAAGCATTAGATGATTTCTTGTACCAGGCCAGTGAAACTAGATCATCAAGTGTGTGGAGGGGAGTAAGCATAAGACTGGGAGGATATGAAGGTACCAGGTCATGAATGTCTTTTATTGCCAAACAGGAATTTATATTTGATCCTGAAGGAAATAGGGAGGCACTGGAATTTATTGAGCAAGGGAGTGTCATGCTTAGACCTATACTTTAGGAAAATCACTTTGTCAGCTGAGTGGAAGATAGATTAGAGTGGGAAAGACATATAGCCTACAGACCAGTTAGATTATTGTAATAGACCAAGTGACAGGTGATAAGGACCTGAACTAGGTTTGTGGCTGTGTGAATAGAGAGAAAGGGATGTATAGGAGAAATATTATGAAAGTGGAAATGACAAATGAATTGAGTGAGAGTAAAAAGATAAGCATAACACTGAAGTTGTGAGCCTGAGTTACTTGAAGGAGGGTGGTGCCTTGACAGCAGTAGGGAAATTTGGAAGGAAGGAGGTATTCTGGGAAAGGCCTGACTCAGGCCAGTCCCCTGCTAGTTTAAGTTCAACAATAGAATTAAATGAGACACTTTATAAGCCATTCAACAGTCAACAGAAGGAGTTGGCCATATCAAGGGAAAGTTATTCAACAAGGATATGTAATGAGTTCACTGTGAATTGATTTAGCTGAGCCAAGTTCATCTGCGCCTGAGTTGTCCATCTTGGTCTACCAACCAAGTGACTGAGAGGCTAGAGTTCTTCATGCTTGCTTTGTAATCAGGTAACCAGGAACTCATGTCAACAGCCTTTGCCTTCAGTCCCCTGAGCCAGTCAAATCTTAAGGACAGTTTCACTATCTTTTAAGGAAAAACAAGCTTAATTTACATGAGGGCTAGGGAGGTTAGGATGTTGATCCCCATGTAAGCAGATTCAGGGAGAAAGATAATTCCTGTTTTTCATGTGATGAGCTTGAGATGCTGATGGGGCATCCAGTTGGTGATGCATGTCTATAGCTCCTGGTTTACCTGGATAGAGGTGATAATTGAACCCATGAAAGCTGATGAGATCACCCAGTGAGAAATTCCATAATCTGTTTCTAACCTACCCATTCAGCAGTATTTGACACTAGTCCACAACAGGCAACTTTTATCTAGTAAAGCTGGCAATCTTTGAAGTTGCCTCAAAGAATGGAAGAACCTAGTCCATATAAACTCAGAATATAAGTTATTATGTCTTATGACAAGTTACATCTTATACTTACACAGACCCCAAATCACTCTTTCTTTGACTCATGCTTCCGCTGGCAGTTTACACTGGGAAAATTTGCAAATGTAGCATATGTCTAGGTCTCCACATCAGTGGGCAACAAGGTTTCCCCATATCCAATACAATCACTCAAGAAAATAATGAATTTATTGGGTGTTGGACTGCCTTTATTCACTTTATAGAAAGTGAAAAACATATAAAAAAGACTCACAATAGCACATAAACAATGAATATACCTATCCTCTCTTTTCAGTGAGTCCTACTTTCCATCAGAGTCCTAAAGACCTTTATGTATGGGCCAACCTGTGATTGGGGATTGATGAGTCCTCTTTCAATGAATAGAGACTCATTTAGTCTTATGGTACTACTATAACAGCGTGGGTACACCTAGAAGGGAAACACACTTGCGGCTGTAACCTTCTTTCACATAAGACCCGCAACTGTCTCAATAATTCAATGTTTGTGGATTGCAAAGTTTAAGTCTCATGCTCTTTCACATCATGACTTTAGTCTCCTGCTGTTGCTCCTCACAGCAATGAGGACCTTTCATAGAATCTTCTCTGTCATCAAGAAGTGCACTGCTTACAAAATTCTCCTCTCAGTAAAAGGCTGGTTCTGCAAACCCTTGTACTTGGGAAACCTCAAGTCAGCACTAGCCAAAAAATTTTCCTTTTTTTGGATAGAAGCCTGGATTCTAGGATCATGCTGCCTTAGCTAATCCCTTTCCTCTAGCCAAAAAGTCATATTCCAGGATTCTTTGACTTGGAGCAGAAGCAAATGGGAGAAGGAGACATGCTCTCACCCACCAGCGTGAGAGGAGGATTTCTAGGTAATGTTGAGTTCCTGATCTCAGCCTTAAAATAGCATAACCCTCTCAAATACATGGCAGCCATGGAGAAGGGAACCACATGGCCAAGCGTTGAAAGCTCTTGAGGATTGCTTGCAAGAGCAGGCCAAAGATTGCTGTGGTAAGAGATTGGTCATTGCTGGAGAGGGTAGTCAGCCCTGTTGAGAACAAGAGCTTACCAACCAATGCTTCATTGAGGTTGGAATGAGGCAAAAGTTTCTTTCCCTTCCCTAGCCCCTTTGCCTTCCATTGCTGTGTACACTATCCTTAAAGTATAAGAAGGCTTAGTCTGAGGGGAAATAGCAGTTTTTCATCTTAGCTATTCTCTTTGGAAGAATGCCCTTCTGTTCCAGATGATTGTTTGCTGCAAAGAGTATGGAGATAAAATTTTGTATCCTTTTAACCCTGTAATCATGTACTTTTTAAACCTGTCTTAGTAATGTAATGAGGAAAACTGGCTAATAAGGGCCCAGACCTTAGAGCATGCACAGATATTCTCTGTCTCCTTTCAGTCCAACAGTATGGACGCTTCTGGTAATGAGCAGCTAAATGGCTTTGGAGCCTGTAGAACTAATGAATCAACATGTTCTGAGTTGGAACTGAGTGTCCGTACAGGGGGGAGAAAAGACCTCACCTCCTTGACACTTCTTCCCCATCCTCGTATCATATCTTTCCTTGGCAGCTTTAAGTAGCAGGACTGACTTGAGCTGTCGGTAAGGGAAAGTCAACTGGGTGTCCATGGCACCTCTTTTCTTTTGTATTTATTCTTTCCTGATATTAGGCAAATAAACATTCTCAAGTGAATTTGTCCAGGCAACAACCTTGTGAATTTTGGAAATCCAGAGGTCCAGTTGATAACAAGAGTTGGTACAAGAGTTCACTGGACATAGTATCAGTAGGCACAAGAGTTGGGAGGCTACTAAGTAGCACCTTGAGGTGAATAAGCCCAGGTATTTATCTTGTGGGCATTATGACATCTGGAGAGATTGCAGAGTCATAGCTAAGTAGTTGAGCCCAGCAGCAGCCTAGCATAGCACGTCACAGTTAGGTGACATCTACCATTTCCCTCTCCCCTGGTACTTGAAGTAGCAGAAGTAGCCTGGCCCAGCAGTGGATAAACCACCCCACAGAGAGCTAAGTGATAGAGCTTTGGGTCTGGAGTCAGGAAGACCTGAGTTCAAATCTAGCCATAGACACTTACTAGTTGTGTGATCCTGGACAGATCATTTAACCTCTACCTCAGTTTCCTCATTTGTAAAATGGGAATAATAATAATAGTGTCTACCTATCACTTAGCACAATGCCTGGCACGTAGTAGGCACTATGTAAATGTTAGCTTGTTGTTGTTGTTGTTGTTATTATACCTAAAGGAACTTCATGAAGACTACTCAAAGGCAAAAAAGAAATTCCAGGGCCAGAAGCAGTTGAGTAAAACCTTGGCCCCACATGTTGTCTACATATGTATCTCACTACCATTGTACTTTAAGTTTGGACCTGTTCTTCCTAGGGACTTTGTGTGGGCAAGAGAAAAGTGTTTTTCCTGTTTGGGAGGAATGTTTTGTACCAATTTTGTTTGCTGTCCCTTCTCATTAAATCCCTTTGCTAAAGAATGAACTGAATCTACTGAATGTTAAGGAAAAGCATTCTGGTGGAAGCTCATGAACTACTTTTAGGAGGACAGACATCCACAAGGTTATCCATAGAACCCTGAGAGTGTAACAGCTGCCTCTCTGGGAATGGCAGCTTCCTAGTGCGGGTGTGGATGGAAGAGTGAGCCCAGGGGAGACTCTTATAGTAAAGTTGGTTTTAATTATATTTTACGCCACACAAATACTTATTGTATTGAAAACTTGAATCTACTTTTTATGCTTGGCCTACACTAGCAGCAGATCCTGGGGAATCTCCCTCTGGCTGAGTGGGATTAAGTATGGGCCTTTCCCATAAACCAGCCCTTAGTGTTGAGAAAACTTCACCTACTACATTATGAGAATCTCTGGAAGAAAAGTAGAAAAGGAGTGAGCTGATATGTCATTTCTCTTTTATAAGCCAGTACAAAGGGGTGGCTGCTCTTATCTACCCTCCCAACTAATTCATCTTTGGAGGCCTATCAATGAAAGCCATTTTTGAGTACGTGACTAGAAACATGTCTCCACCTTCTGAAGGGAGATAAACTCTAAAAGTCCCTGTGAGCATGTTAAGTTGGTTAGGAAACTGTTGATTAGCCCCTTGTACTTATAAATTACATTATGAATTTAACTATTTTTGTGAAATCCTTTGGTATTTTCATTAGTATTGCTTCAGCTTTGGTATTCACACCTCATCAGTAGTCTCAGTTGTCTCTGTCCCTCTGATTAGAAGACTGGAAAGTGGAGCAAAAAAATTTCCCACAGCCTGCTGAAGTCTCAGATGCACAGCCAATTCTTCATTTCCCACCAGATGCACTGCTTGGTTTCTACACCACCATGATCATGCCCCCATGCTGAGTACCCTTTACTCTCCCCACCCTGTTTTCATCTTTCTTTTGTGTGTTGTCTTGTCCTATTTGATTGTAAATTCTTGGAGGGCAGGAACTATCTTTATTCGCATCCCCTGTGTTTAGTACAGTGCCTGACATATAGTAGGCACTTAATAAATATGAATTGTATTGCATTGCATTAAACATGTAAATTGGGAAGTATTATAATTTTTGTTACATTGATTGAACCCAGTCATGAAAATGGAATCTTTCCAATTATTTAGTTTCTTTTATATCAGTCATTATGATTTTTATAGTTATCTAAATACAGACAATGTATATTTCTAGGTAGAGTAATTCCTGAGTGTTTTATAGTTTCTTATTGTTCATTGTAAATGGGATTTTGTTCATTCAGACAACAAACATTTATTAAAAGCTTATCATGTGCGAAGGTACTATACTAAGTGCTGGAGATACAAAGAAAGACAAAAATAGAACCTGCCCTAAAAGAGCTCATATTCTAATGGGAAAGACAATAAATAAATAAATAGGTTTATATAAAATACATACATAGTCTATGGAAAGTGGGGGGGTAGATTGGGAGGAAATAGCCATTGTAAAGGCAGCAAGATGGATGATGAAGTTTTCTGTTTGAGGAACAGTAAGTAGGTCAATATGGCTGGATGTGCATGGAGTAGGAGTGAAATGTAGGGTAGAGAAAGGTCAGGCTGTGAAGAGATTTAAATGCCAAAAAGAATGTGATGTCTGATCCTGTAGGTAACTTCATTTTTTAAATGATTGGTCTTTATTACTAGCGTATAAAAATGTACATGACTTTTGAGGGTGAGAAGATTTTTTAAATTAAAAAATAATTATGGAAACACAAATATGAGTTACTATTGTAGGGAGCTTGACTTCTGGCCAGACCAAAACTGATAGTTTACTGAAGAACCGGAATTTTTTAAGGAAATATTTGTAAAGTTTGAGGGAGTTACAAAGAAGGATATCACAAAATCCATTCACTTAAGGAGTTTATATTCTAGTTGGGGGAACAAAACATAAACACATAAAAATTAAGTAACAATGCAAGAGCTAAAGGCTAAAGACTACTAGAAGTATATGATATATGATGAAACCCCAAAGAAGTGATACAGACAATAAATAATACTGCAGAGTCTAGAAAGGTAACTGTGAGTTGGAGGGGTGTAGAAATGATTCACAGACTTGATTTGGACTTTAAAGAGGCCTGGTTAATTCTCTGTGCTTATGTTCTTATCCCTTAATAGGCCAGAATTTCTAAATTTGTGCATTTCTCTAAGATTTCTTCCAGATGTAGCAACCTGTTAGTCTATAAATCCTTTAGTCCAACCCCTGGTACCAAATGGAATAAAAAGCAAAGGTACTGTTTTGACATGTTTTATTATTTTTTAAAAAATTACTTTATTTACATATCAAAAGTGGGTAAAAGGGTTATATAGTTATATACAAACTGCTTCAAGAAATTTGGATCAACATTTTGGTATCACATTGTGGGTGCTATATGTAGCTCTCACCATCCAGTGCATAATGAAAAATTAGTAGGAAGGATAATGGAGGATCCTTTACTTAATGGAGCTTGCTGTGGAACTCATACATAATGAGGTGATTAAGCTTCTACTATGTAATGTCCATATTCTATCCCATGTAATTAGGAAGTATGCAATTAAAAAAATACTTATTTCTCCTCACTTGACCTCTATGACATACCTCCGGGAGACTATGAAATGGATTTCCAGACAGGACCTAACCACCTTTTTGTAATAGGTGTTGGGTTGGCATGTGTAAGGGCCTGACCTGTACACTCCTCTGAGTCAAACTATAAATGAAAGCATCTGAAGGCTTTTCTAACCTGGCTTGAAATGAGAAATTACATGTGTTTATGTGGCCACAAGGTGGCACTGCAGGCCTCATTACACAGTAGGAAGTAGAGTTTTGTTTTTTTTTTTTCCTAATGAGTTCAGTAAATTATGCCAGGGCTATGGAGCCTCATTGATATTCTCTCCTACACAGAAGCAGAACAAGTGCAAAATAACAATAACAATATATGAATATATTAAATCTCCCTTGACATCTCTCTCTGTCACAGACAGACAGACAGACGCGCACACACACACACACACACACACACACACACACGGTTTAAGTAAACATAGAATATTCACACATGCTATGCTAATGCTTCTCCTGTTCCCAGCAAATAAAATTGGAGAAGATCTACTCATATTTATCTGGCTCTTCTTCCTCTCCTCCCCCAAAACAAAAGGGGTAAGAGGAGCAAAAGATTGACTTCTCTGAGTAAGCACATTGCTTAGGGTCCAAAATAATCTTTGCATCCTGTTTTCTAGGGAAGGTACTGTGCCAAAGTGAGTCCTGTTGCCATCTAGGGAGTTCTTTTGCCCATCCTTAGAAGTCCTCTTTTTGAAGGGGATGATGGTCAATATCCAGTTAGAACAGGATTAAAGGATGTTCTTTCTACTGACCTCCTTTGGTCTGGTGCCAGCCTCTTCAGCAGTGGCAGACAGTACAAGAATGAAGGCAACATGACTGGGAAGCAGATAGCTTCTACCAAGCACACTAAAGCTCCCAGCAGTGTTGTTTTTTACCTTCTCAGGGTCTTAGTGGAAACCATGGGGGCAGAGGGTTGACCAAACAGAAGCAGGTGTCTGAGTGATCCTGCAAGTCTTAACAATCTGGCTTGGGGCCCTCTTGAAAATCGCTTCAGTGTCTGCCCCCCCCCCCC
>NW_020954874.1:88572-111630 GCF_900497805.2 Vombatus ursinus
GGCCAAGACCTGAGGGTGAGATTTTAAAAGGGAACAGTGGTTGTTTTGTTTTGTTTGGTCTTTTTCTAGAAAGAGAAAAGCAAAAAAAAAAAAAAAGTTATTTCTTCAGAGGGTCTTTTTTGTGTGTGTGTCACTTTTTAGTTTGTTCCAAATGAGCGTTCCTTTTCCCAAACGGAAGACTTGATCTCTTAGGGTTCCATCACTTGTCCCATGAAAAGGATTGTTCCTAGAGGAGATAAAAAGAATTGTAGAATTTTAGAACCAAAAGGGACTGTATGGGTCATTTAGTCCAACTTTGTGCTTTAATTGATGAATAAAATAAAGCTTAGAATGAATAACTTGTCTGTTGGCTGATATCTAGTTGATGGCGGAACTGAGAGCAGAGCTCAGACCCTGATTACCAATCTAGCACTCTTCTACTTCATCATAATGCCTCACCTAGTAGGAAGATAAGTGTAACTAAGGATAACTTTCCTTAGATACTCTCTAAGAACAGTGGTGGTCTTTTTGAGTCTGCCTTGTCCAAGGCAGAATGGAACAACCTTCAGAGTGTTGCAGTATTTTTTTAATCCCTCACCTGTGGGATTGTGCCTGACTACAAAGAGGAAGGGCCTGTCCATGATGATCTCCTGGGGAGCCATTCGAGCAGAGACAACAATGGCTGGAAGAGAAAAACAAAAACAAAAACAAACCTCTTAAAGTATAAGAACATAAGAGTTGCAACCATGCCAGATAATTGGTCTGTCTGGCTTATTACTCTGCCTTGATAATAGGACTGAAGAATGGTTTGGGAGAAGGTCTAGGTTTTCCTCCCTCCCAAAAAAACCCAAACCCAATAACCTTGAACAATTAGGTATATTCCCTGAAATACCCTGGCTTCTCTTAACCTATTATTACCTGTGACTTTATCTAAAGACTCTTTTTGAAATTATACGTATTATCAATCTGTACCATGTCTTGGGGTTCATAGGATCATAGATCTAGAGCGAGAAGGTATATTAGAGGTTATCTAGTCCAACTCTTTCATTTTATAGGGGAGAGAACTAAAGGTGATTAAGTGACTTGCCCAGGGTCACACAGGCAGTCAGCATCTGAAGTGGGATTTGAATCCAGGTCTTCTGACCAAAGAACTGTCTTTCTTTTCCTTTTTTTCCTCCACATACTTATTACTCACTGTTTAAAAGCTAGTCTTTTGGAGACTTTTCAATAACCAGGGTCCTACAGGAGTTAGAGAGGTACGAAGTCAGATCCTGGGGAAAGCAGGACCCTCTCTTTTAGACAGAGAAATGTGATTGAATGTGTGAATGAGAGCTGTTTCCTTCCTTGATCAGAGAAGGAACTGATTTGTGAAGAGAGGACTACTTTGACCTGGGAAGTAAGTTTAGTCCACACTGAGATGGACTTGGGAGAGTAGGCCACCCCCTAACTCATCCTAGGGGTACAAGGGATTGGTTAACTGTTTCCTATATCTTGGAGTAAACCTCCTCAGTGCCTGGAGTTTATTTCAAGAACTGCCCCACTTGTCCCTGCCCTCATTTCTGGCTGAGCCAGACTTACCAGTGGTTGAGGATGCCACAGTACCACTCTCATTCACCTCAATCTTCACCTTTTGTAAGGCCTGGGACACATAGAGTATTTCTTGGTCTGAGACAGAAATAGATACAAGGGCCAGTCAGCCCGTTTTCTGGATGATACTTTCCCCTACCCCCTCTTCGTATTCACAGATGATTTAAGTTCCTAGAGGTAGGGAGGAGAACCAAGACAAGGCATAGAGGATTCCTTACCAGAAAGTCTTGTGAAATCTGCTATCCCTGGCCTGAACATGTCCTTCATCCCCAAGTTCTCCAGAGGCCTTTTCAGGTCAACTTCACTCTCCAGAGAAAACCTGCAAAATCAGAGGACTTAGCTCAAGTTCAGGACACACATCATTAGCAGAACCCAAGGTTCTAAGTTGGTACTCTTTCCAAAAGCCTTGTTCTTAATCTATTGTCCTCATTGCCAAGAGATAATATAGAATATAGAACTTGTTGAAAGATTGGAGAGTGAGATATTTATCTGTTTATCCAAGTTAGAGGTAGATTTCTAGTATTGATGAGTCTCTTCACTCAATAAGCATTTTTAAAGCAAGTCACTGTGCTAGGTACTGGGAACATGAGGACAAAAACAAAACAGTCCTTGCCTTCAGGGAACCTATATTTCGCTAGGAGGAAGCAACATGGGGCATATTATATTGTATTAGAGAAGTAAAGGTTAAAGGAGGCAGTGGAGAGATGATAAAAAGTGTTAGAAGAAAAGTTTGAGGTAGGAGAGGGCACTGACAATTATATGAGCTAAATCTTGAAGGGATATAGGTAGTCTGAAAGGGAGAGATGAAGAAGGAATGCATTCCAAATGTAATGGATAGCTTGTAGGAATGCACAGATACTGGAAGGAGATAGACTGCTGAGTTTGGGGAACAACTGGCAGACCTATTTGGTTAGAATAAGAAAGCATGAAGAAGAGCAATGTGAGACAAAGATGGGAAATAGGTGGGAGCCAGATTATGGAAGGGAACCACTGAACATTTTTTATCAGGAAGGTGACACTTTCCTACCAGTGCTTTCGTTATATTATTTTGACATCTGTGTGAAGGATTGAGAATTGAAGTTGGGGAGACAGATTAATTAGGAGACTATGATAATAGTCTTGAAGAAGGGTGATGAAAGCCTTGCTGGTGGGGTGGTATATGTGGGAGATGCTGTGGAGGTAGAATTAGCGTGACTTTGTGACTAGAGTGAGGGAAAGGTAAAAGTCAGAAATCTCCCAAGTTTACAAAGATGGGTCAGGTTTAACACCAAGGTACCTCCACTAGATACCTGTTGGTGCCCTGAACACAAACAAGAGTTTGGAGGAGGGATAACTTTAGAGGAAATGAGAATTAGATCTGGTTTGTATATGTTGAATTTGAGATGCTGATTGGACATCCAAGTAGAAGATGTCTAGCAGGCATTCGGAAAATATAGGACTGGAGTTCTGGAGATGAATTAGGGATAAATATATAGGTCTGGAAATCATGGCCAATGTTTGATCCCTTTTCTTAAATAAGCCAGAAATGTTGGCATTGTTTTACCCAGTCTGGTTGGGAGTCAAGGGCAAATTCTTGTGAAAGGACATCTCAGAAAAAAAATTTCGTTTGTAGATTTTGTTTTCTAGAGTCAGTCATGAAGAGAGCTCAAGCAGGGAGGCTTTTGAGCTCTTCAGTTCTCACCAGGACATGACTGATTGCCACAATTTTTGTTTTTTAAAAAAAAGAAGGAAAAAAAGAAAAGCACAAAAAAGTCCGTCAGCTATTGAAATCATCTGAAAAAGTGGGACAGACACAGGGAGAGGTTTCCCTGGAGTTCTGAAATTACCTAACATCAGCCTTAATCACCCCCTCTTCCCTCTTTAGAAGGATTTTTATAAATTTGCTTTATTAACTGAGGCTTTACCTAAGAACTATAGGTTAGGTTTACTAATTTGATAGAAAAGATGATGTTTCTCACACACACACACACACACACACACACACACACACACACATACTCACACACCCTTTTCTTTTAAAATTTTCAAGAGTTGGAAAAATATTAAAAAAAAAATTTGATGGCCCAGACTTACCCCACCCTCAGTCTCCCACTACAGATTTCTCTTTTCTTGTGACTGGCTCTTACTTTGGGCGTTAGGGGGCAAGAAACCAGAGGCAGGCTCCAATAGCCTCTTTTCTCTCTACACCTCACCAAAAGCAAAGGGGAGGAACTGTTTTTAATCCATTCCAGACCACCAGAAATTTTTATTGGAGTCTCAGAGCCTGGGGAAGCACTAGTAGATTAGGAAGTCACGAGATAATCCTGAATTTATATCGGGGACAGGGAGCATTTACCAAGAACTGATACAGATGGTAAACATGTGAGGGGCCAAAGTTGGTAGGACTTACTTGGGCAGAACCAGGAGACGGGGCAGTTTGGTCATATTGCCCTTCCATTGACTGATGAGCTGGGCGTCTAAGATGCTGGTGAGGGCAGAGAGGGGTACCTCTTTTTCATAGGGAGCAGCAATGAACATACTGAGGGTGTCACCATGATAGGGCAGTTCCACAATGTCATAGTAGTGCCCACTGGGGGTCAAGAACTCAGCTAGAAAGAAAAAGAAAATTACATGGGAAAAAGGTCTACTGATGATGAAAATAGTCATTACAACTCAACCCCACCCTAGGGGAGAATCTCTCCACTTTTCCCATTCTTAAAATTTCTCATATACATTCCTGGAATTCACTTTTAAGTTTCTTTCATTTTCCATTCCCTTCCTTCCTCCTATTCTTTTGTCTATCACAAGGGTGTCTTAGTACCATCACATATCTTTAGATTTCAGCACTCTCTTAGCCTTTTTATTTTTCCCTCCCTTCCTACCTCCCCACCTAATTATAACCTGAGAATTTACTCTTTAAGTACTATCTATCCAGGCTTTCCCATCCTCCACCACCATTGCAGCAAGATTTTCTGGGTGCAAAAAAACTCTTTTTGAGCTAGAGAGAGAGTGGAGAAAGCTCTGATTGAGAACTCAGAACTTCTGAGTTTGTCAGATTAGATCCCAATTCTGAATAATGGAATTATTCAGTCCTGGAGGAAAAAAGAGGAGCACTTGCACTTACTGCAACTGAACTTGTTGGTCTGGGCCATCATGAGCACGGAGGCAGTACTTCCATCAGATTTGTGGAAGAGGCGATGGTGGATGCCCTTGGTTGGAAAAGGTAGCTTCCACTGGCCTTTGAAGTAGAGTGCATTGACCAACACCATTTTGGTCAACTGGTCCACAGCTCCCTCTCCCAGCAGGTTGCTGATCATGCCTAAGTGGAAAGGCAAGAGAAAATTTGATAGTCAGGAGGCTAAGATTTCATTTCTCTGTATTTATTGTTCCTCCCCAGTCTTAGGTTCTCTGCTGGATGTATTTGGAGAGGCACCAGAACTACAGAAACTCAGAGTTGGAAGGCCTCTCAGAGGTTATCCAGGCTAACCTATACCTATCCAAGGATCCTCTTTATAACTTCCTCCACAAGTGGTCTTCCAGGCTTTTGTTGAACACTGCTAGTGAAGTCATTACCTCTTGCACAAATGATGACATTTTTGGCAAGCTCTAATAATTAGCAAGTTTTACTTTTCAATAAACCTAATAAAATTCATACAATTCTACTCATCGTTCCTCCTGTCATTCTATTCTCTGGGGCCAAGTAGTACAGATCTAATCTATCTTCTACATTTGAAGACAGTTTTCATTTTCCTCCTGTATCTTTTCTTCTCCAGGAACATCCCGAGTTCCTTCAGTGGATCCTCATATGGCATGATGTTGAGGCCTTTTGCCATTCTTTTCACCTTCGTTTGGACACGGATCTTCAAATTCTTTCCTCAGATTGGCCCCCTGAACTGAATATGATACCTCAGATATAGTCTTATCAAGGTAGAGTACAAGAGAACCATCACCTCCCTCATTTTGAATATCTTGATTAAAAATATTTTTAAAAAGTACTCTGTTTTAGTTTGCCAGAAACAATTTTACTTAATATAAAATTAATCTGTGCCTAAACCATCATAGGCTGCATGAAGTCTATTTAGAGGGATATTTCAGAAGAGTAGTCTAAGGCCATCCTGGAAACAGCCAGGCAATATAGAAAAAAGATATCTGTGCAAACTCCTTAGTCAAGATCTGTAGCCTTTTTCACCCTCTAGACATAGCAATTAAGACTTAATTTTACTTCTTTATAGCCTCTATTAGACATTCTATAAGATCTTGATCTTCTACAAGGCTTGTTTTTTGTCACCAATTCTTCCTTACCTGGCCCCAGTGTTTGGTATAATATGATTGAGAAAAGGGGAAAATTAGTGTTAATTGGTGCAGTTGCAGTATAAAAATTTGGTTGAAAATTTATCTTTACTAAACCAACAGTAACACTATATTTCAGTATTATTGTACCTACCTCATCCAAACAAGCATATAAAATGGAGAAACCAGGCCAAGACAAAGTTTAACTAATTGGCTCAGTGAATAGAAGAGTGGCCTTGGAGTCAAAGAAACCTGATTTTAGATTCTGCCAGACACACTAGCTGTGTGACCCTGTCCAAGTTCTCTGATTGCTTTTGGTCTTGATTTTCTTATCTGTGAAATATGGATAATGATAGTACTTACTTTATAAGCTTCTAATGAGTGTCAGGTGCTTTATTAATTTTTGTGCTATATAATTGCTAGCTATTAAAATAAAGAGAAGAGCAGCATACCTGTTGGATCTTTTTTTTTCTTTTGTTATCTTACAAGTTGATTCATTCCAAGTAACTAAGTGCTGTAATGATCAACCTATTCTTGTTATTGTGTGTGTGTGTTTGTGTGTGTGTGTGTGGGTTGACCATGAATGAAAGTTTACTTTGCCACTAAAGTAGCCTTCAAAGCGGGCATACGGGGAACTACTGAAAGACTTTTGTAACCAAATTACTGTTAATACCAAACTGCTGAAAGCTAGTCTTCAACACTTAGTTAATGTATTCCGGTCTAAATGAACCTTTGCTTCTAAGACAGCTTGAGGCAAAAAGTAGCAAGAGACCGTGCTTGGAACTTCTCCTGTGTCCAGAGTCTAGAGTTACAGTGTGCCTGTCATCTCCAGGGCAAATTCCAATGAATGCCTTTCTGGAAGGAATTGTAAAAGGTTTAACTGAAGATGTGAGCTGTATTGCCATATTAGGGAAGCCAGCTGCATTTACTGTTATGAACTTTATCTTTATTTATTGTTATGAACTTTATCTTTATTTATTGTTATGAACCTTCTTACCTTGCTGGCTATAAATGAATTCTTTAAGGAAGTACTTATTAAGTATCCATTGAGTGTGCAAAATTTCTATAAAGTGTTATGAATAAATTGTTATCCTTGGTGACCATATACATTCTTTCTTGGTATTGGTGATCTGAGAATGGGAGAATATTACTAACTACAGGATCTAAAATCAGGATAGAAAATTATCTTTTTCAAAACATGTTGCTTCTCAGTGCTTTCATTGCTCTAAGACTACAGCTCTCTTATACAACTTAACTAGACCTGACTAGTACTTGAGCATCCTTTCTATTTAGGAGATGTTAGTAAGTTTTAATTGGATACTTCTGGATAAAGCCAACCCTTCAATTTCAGTCTGAAATGTACATAAAGACCTAGAAAGAGGCCACTAGAAAAACCATTTTTTTTTTTTTTTTTGAGAAGAGCCTGTCGAATCAGTTCTAGGTGATTTGGGGTATGCTCTACGTGATTTCTACACTAGGCAAACCACATGAATACTATCCTTTCCTCACTGAGTGAATAAATGCAATGGGTTGAGAAACTCTAATGAGATAGAGCAATGCTCTGAGATTCTGGATTTTTTGGATGACCAACTATGGGGCCATATGTAGTGATTTCACTCATCAAGGTTAGCTGGACAGTTCAAAGATCAAGAATGTTTACTGATCTCCGACCATGAAGTTATGTGTGGACATTGTCAGGCTAAGAGTGCAGTACAGTGCAGCCACTCACATGCTTATGGCCCCATGAAGGGAGTGTGGGCCCTGACTCAGGAACCCTGGAAAGGATGCATTATGGGACTGAGTAGTCTTTTGTGATATGTGAGAGCTCAAACTCCTCCCAGGGTATCCTAGCATAAATAAGAGCTCCTGCCAGGTATTTGGTATAGAATAGGGAATTAGGTGGACTTCCTGACCTTTACAACCAGTATGCAGTATGCAGAAAATTTTGAGATGAGGATATAATTGTAATATTTGATAATATTTGTTGGGCTCAACAAATACACTTTCCAAATGAAGTTAATAGCTATATTGGAAGAATGAGTTTTGGATTTAGAATATTTATTCTATAATAGCTATGGCTAAGGCAATCAGACTAGCTACTTGCCAACTGACCAGTAGAATAAAGTTCTACTTGCCTTTAAATTTGGAACACTTATATCCCAGATAGCATTGTTAATCTGCATTCCTTTCTGGCTACTGCTTGGCTAATAAATAGAGAATGAAGTATGTTAAAACACTAGGTTTTATCTCTACTCACATTGTTTTCTGTAGCCTATTTCAAGGTGGAACTAGTTGGCATACTATTATATATCAGTTGGCATACTATTATAGCATTGAGAAAAGTCTTTGTTGTATTACTGTCATGCTGAATTTGAACAAAACAAAACAAAACACAGAGAACACAATTTGGACAACTAAAGTATGTGTTTTGTTATTGATTAGCATGTTCAAAATTGAGACCCTAGAATTAGTAAATTTAGGATATGCTTCAAATTATACATATTAAAAACCTTCTTTTTAGTTTCTCTAGGAATATTAAGAAATGATATTTCTCTAGCTAGCCTATCCCCTTTCCAGACTTTTCCCTTTAGCAAAGTAGAAAAAACAAAAGCTAGACTTTCCTAGGAAATGGAAAAAGGATGATAATCAAATTTAATTTTTGTCTTTCTCTCCACTTGATGTGCTTGTCTCAATGATCCACCTAAGGACAGTGTTCTCTTTTTCATTCAAGGTTAAGATACTGACCTCAGGAATCAAGGTTAAGACATTGACTTCTTTTCAATATTTAAGGGGAGTGGTCTAGGTTGGAACTGAGTGGTGACTATTCTGAAATGTTAACTCCAAACTTGATTTTAATATGTGATTTTTTCCTTGTTCAAGATTTCTATATATGTTACTTCAGATCATTTTGGGGCAGAGAGTCATGTCTATACCATTTTGGATATCCCTTTTTCTAAACTAGAAATGACTTGGATAGAGATTAATGTTAAATTAAATAAAAATTATTTCCAGCAGATTTGACTTTAAACTGCAGAGTACATTCTGAGTATTATTTTTTTCTTTGAAAAATGCTGTTCCTCTTATGATGTAGTTTCAAATTACATTAGCCTTTTTGTTTGTCAGACTAGATTGCAATTGTCTGTCTGGGAGTCTGAAGTGGATCAATTTATCCTCCACCTCTGTCTTCTACTATGTAATCTTTTATCTTCAGCATTACAAAAAATAGTGAGAAAAGCTCTCAAACCCATCATACAGTCTTCTGCCCTTGTAAAGATCAGGCTGTTTCATAAGGGTCACTGCTGTTGGGTAGACCTCACGACTATTGCCTTGTATGCTGTTTTGTGTTTTGTCATACTTAATTCTGATTTCTATTTCATTCATTTGTTCATTCATTCATCCAGCAAGCTTTCATTAAGCACCTACTTTATGTTCTGCACTGGGGCTATAAAGGACTACCCCAGACACCATTTTGTAGCTGTTCTTAGAGTCAGTGCATGAGGAGACAAAGTTTTAAATAAGATTTCTACTTTTCCTGGTCTTCTTACCTTTTGTGTGCTTCTGTACCCAGTCATTCACAATGAACCGGGCCCTTTCCCCCTCAGTGAAGTCCACCTGCTTGACCATGCTCCGGAATACTTTGAAGAAGTAGGGCATAAAGCCCTGGACAAGTTCCAAATCACGCTGGATGAAGATGGCATTGGCTGTACTGAATTCGTCTTTGTTCCAAGGTGCCATGAGCTCCTTGTAGAGCTTTCGGAGACCAGGGGCCAGACCTTTCTCTAGACAGTGGCAGGAAAGAGGAGACACATCAAGCTTATAGAATCAGAGGTTCCTTAGGATGGTTGGATCCTGCCACAGACAGAATGACCTCCAACCCATTTCAGATCAAGCATCTCTCTTCTCATACATCTCCACAGAAGGAGATTTCATACCCTCCCTTAATCCCTTCTCCATCACTATTCCTGCCTCACTTCATCAGATAACCTCTGGGGGTTCTTTTTTTTTTTTTCTGCTTGTGTTTGGAAGCCCCAAACTTGCCCTGAGACTGATCAAAGTTTAAGTTCTGGTGGATGTTGTCAGAGAAACCAGCTGTAGTCCCTGTATCTTAGCAACACATGAGTTTATCCTGGCCACCTGCTGTGTGAGCCTTCCCTCAGTCTAGGTGAATAATATTATATAATAGCATCCAGGGTACCTTATACATTGCCTGATTCAGCCAGATCATTTTATTGATGAGAAAACAGAAATTTAGAGACATTAAGTCACTTGCTCAAGGACACACAAGTCACCCCCTTTCCCTCCCATTCCCTCCCAGGAAGGTCTCTCACCTTCAATGCTGTATTCCATTGCAGCTTGGATCTGCTCCCTGGTGTTCCCTCCACTTGTCACTTGCAGCATAGCCAGCACTGAGGCTACTCCATAGGGTGAGAAGACCACATTGCCATCCCCAGAGGTTTGGACCACTTCCCGAAATACCTTCATCCCAAAGTCTGTGACCATTTGGGCTACCTGGGGGTTGTGTTGAGGCAAAGAATCCCCTACACCAAGTATGAGGACCAAGGAGAGGCAGGCAAAGGCCCCGGAGAACAGCATCCTAGAAAGGGAAAAGACAAGATGAAAAATGTAATGAACTCTCTGGAGAGGGAGAAGAGACTTGACAGAATTATAGATCCCTGAGGCCAGAGATGGGGGAAAGGAAAAGTGTCTTTCCTTTGTTTCTAACATAAGGGCAGAGAGGAGGGTGATGCCTGAGCCATCTGAGAAATTCAAGGGTTGGACACCTAGGCACTTCTGACTCTGACTGATTCTTGATCCCTTCTAAGGTCCGAAATTGTTCCTAGTTCTACTGTTCTTGGTGGGCCTTGATTTTTTGAGAAACTTGGAGAAGGGCTTCTGCTCCCAACACTTCTTCCCTCTGTTCTGTATACCCAGAGAATAAATTACAGGAGTATCTTTTTTGTAGTGAATTTCACTTTCTCAAAGTAACTTTCATGAGAAGTTGGGGAAAAAGACTTTTTTTTCCTTCTTTTTGGCCAAGAGAGAAAACAAACATTCGAGGGAAGTGGTAGGGAACTCAGGAGGTGGGACGCAGAAAAGATTGGCTCATATGGTTCAGTGCCCGGCTCCCTGCTCCTGATTCTGGCCTTTCTTCCCCATCAGTACTGCCCAGGTCATTCTACTGGATGGCGTTATCTGCTCCTCAGCCCATGAAGCTAAGGGGGGAAGCAGCTAATGGTTTTGGTGCCTGGGACAAGGAGACAGGGAGGGCAGTTTCTACTCTGGCTTAAAAAAGAGAAAGGGAAGGACACGGACTCTCCCTTACCTGAAAGTTTTCAAAAATCTCTTAGAGGAATTGGTGGTGGCTGCTGTTGTTGACTCCCTCAACTTCTTGTCCAGCTGTGGGGGTGGAAGCCTGTGAAGAACAGGAGCTGGAGTGAAGCTCTGAGTGGAGCAGTTGTTCAGGAGATGCGGCTGCTCTCCTCGACTTGTGGACTCTTCCCTTTATAACCCCTCCAGGCAGGAAGTCTGATGAACTCATCCAAGGGCCTCCCCACCCACTTTCCAAAGGTTCTGGAAATCTGCCCAGGCACCAAGAGGCACTTCCCCACTCCAGACTGAGGGGGAGTGTGTGCGTGTGTGTGTGTGTGCGTGCGTGTGTGTGTGTGTGCATGTGTGTGTGCGTGCGCGTGCGTGTGCGTGCGTGCACGTACGTGCGTGTGTGTGCATGCGTGCGAGTTTGTGTGCTTATGGGCACGTGTGTGTCTCAGTCTATGTGTAAATTCATGTGTTTGTGAGGCTGTAAGGAGGAAATGCTCTCTCTAGCTTAATAGAATGCCACCTCCCAGACCCAAACCCCACATTTTGTCTCTTCTTTTCAGTCCTCTCTTCTTTGGCCCCATGCCACTCTGCCCTCGGCAGTTCAGCTGGTTAGAGATGCCTGGCATTCTTGGTGACCTTACTCAGTATCCAGTATCCACTTCAGCCTTTTTTGCTTTTCCCAAGTCGGAGAGGGCTGGCGGTGAAGTTGCAAAAGAAGGGTCATTGGACTATAGATTTAGCGTTGGAAGGTCATTTGGTCCAACTCCCTCATTTTACAGATGACGAAATGGGATCAGAGAGACTTGCCCTGCACAGGGGAAATAAGTGGTAGAGAGCTGAGAAATGATTATAGTTCTTCTAACTCCAAATCCTAAAGGCTTTCCACTATAATTGGAGGCCCTGATATATTCCAGCTACTCTCCCCCTCAATCAGCCTTCAGGGAAGGCTTTCATCCTTTGTACTTGTGGGCAGCTAGGTGATGCAGTGTATAGAATGCCAGGCCTGGAGTCAGGAAGACTTGAGTTCAAATCCAGTCTCAGACACTTACTCGCTATATGACATTGGGCAAGTCACTTAACTCTGCCTCAGTTTCCTTATCTGTAAATTGAACTGGAGAAAGGAATGGTAAACCACTCTAGAATCTTTGCTGAGAAAACCCCAGATAAGGTCACAAAGAGTCAGACATGACTAAACAACACTTGTGTCTTAAAGGTATCCCCACTGTCAGAGGGCTTGTAGGATGCCATATAGTCAGATGGTCATCAACATTTTCTTAGGGCAGGGATGGAGAACCTGTGGCCTCCAGGCCACATGTCTTCTAGGAGGCCCTCTAAGTCCTCAAGCGTGGCCCTTTGACTGAATCCAAACTTCACAGAACAAATACCCTTAATAAAAGGATTTGTTCTGTAAAACTTAGACTCAGTCAAAAGGCTGTACCCAAGGACCTAGAAGGCCACATGTGGCCTCAAGACCCTACTCCTATTTAGGGCAATGGTTTCTGAAACCTTGGAAGTCTCTGAAAGCCTTTCATGGGGTCCTTTATGTCAAAATAATTTTCATAATGCTAATATATCATTTGTTTATTTAAATACTCCTACCTTTTCCAACTACATATCTGTGTGAGACCAGATTTCGTTCATATACTTCAACTAAAGCAATATAACACAATAAGTTGAGTACAGAAGCAGATGTGAGAATCTAGCTGTCTCTTGTTAAGCCAGACATGACAGAACTTTGTAAAAATATGTAAAACAATGCCACTTTATCTCACTGATTTTTTTTGGGGGAAATATTTTTCATAAAAATGTCATTTATGTTAATATGTAACATGTTTATTATTATTCAAAATGAATTAATAAATATTTTTAAAAGTTAATTAGTTTTAGTTTCTTATATGGTACATATTGATAGATATGTCATAACTCACATAAACAAAAGCTTTTTGGGGTCCTCAAGCATTTTTAAGAGTCTATAGGAGTACTTAAACCAAAAGATCCGAGAACCACTGTTTTAGGGAAGTAGTGCTGGTAGCAGCTTTCCCACTAACCTCTGCTACTCTCTCTTTTGCTCGTCTGTCTGCTCATCTGCCAGTCCTTGATGATGCAGGGCTGACTCCTCTGCCCTCCAGGGGCCCATTCTCAGAAAGCTGGTATGTTCAGACTTTGGTGGGGCCCTTTCAGGCTTGGTCTTGTGTCAGCAGCTGTGTCTGGCTAGGACTTGAGGTGTGCCATTTAGGGAGGTAAAGTCTTAAAAGTTTCTAGCTACATAGTACCCCTGGTATCACCTCTAGGCATGATAGGCCTGGTCATGGTAGTGGTTCATTATGAGTAGAGATTGTTTCATTCTTTGTAATTGTATCCCTAGCACCTAGCACATAGTAGGAGATGGATAAATTCTTGTTGATTGATTTTGACTCTGAGTAGATGTTTATTACCACTATAAACAAGGTGTAGGAGCCCAGACCTCTAGGAATATAATAATAGTATGTTATTATCTATAAGAGTATATTTAGAATATAATAGTATAGTATATAACATAATAAATAATAGTAACTTATATAATATGTAAGTATAATATTTATATAACAATAGAATTAGAATATATTGATATAATAATATATTAACATAATAAAAATAATACACATGTTTTAAAACATTTAGGGGCAGTTAGGTGGTACAGTAGACAGAATGCTAAGCCTGGAATCAAGAAGATGAGTTCAAATCTGGCCTCAGACACTTACTAGCTGTGTGATCCTGGGCAAGTCAGTTAACCTCTGCCTGCTTCAGTTTTGTCAACTGTAAAACAGATAATCGCACCTATCTCTCTGGATTGTTATAAGGATTAAATGAGATAATATTTGTAAAGCACAGTGCCTGACACATAGTAGGCACTTAATAAAATGCTTGTTTCCTTCAACAGAAAATTTAGATAAGACACAGTCCCTGGTTTTTAAAAGATGAAAATAGGTAGGCAGGCTTGACAAGGAAGGCTATCTGAGGAAAGGCATGACAGGAGTAAGATCTCAGAGTGTACTGGAGACAAGGGGGGTTCAGTTTGACCGAAGCATGGAGGAGAATAAAATGAGATAAAGACTGGAAAGAGAATGGCAACAACTCCACAGAACTCTGGCCTTCTTCTTCTTGACCCCTTGCTGTGGTGTCACTCTCACAAAGAAGTAGGAAGCCCAGAAAGTTTGCGCGTTATATGGGAAGGAGTAGGAATTGAGGCCAAAGGGAGGTGCTTGGCTGAGGGCCCATGGCTGGGGTCACTGACTTTGCCTTTTCCTGCCTAGTGACAGGAGACAGTAGAGGTCCCCCAGAATCCTCCCCTATTCTTCTCTGTGGCCCTGATGCATTCTCTTCCCTTTCCCCATAGCAGAAACCTTTCCGTAAATCACTGGACTATCTGGAGATATGGGACCTTTGTTACTCATCACAGCCTCTCATTGGTCCCCAGTAGGGAACACTTCAACATCCCTTCTCAGAAGTTAGGCCCTGACTCAAGGGTCTGTGTCACTGATTTCTCCCCTTTCAGCTGTATAGAAAATGGCCTCTTAAGCCCTCTCACCTCAGCAAGGGGTCAGTGGGAGGGGAAAGAAAAAGATCCACTTGTTGAAATCTTGGTGTTTCAGAGTACAGGAGATAAGAGGGTGGGTTACAGAGACTAGCTTTCTGGGGAACTTCCAGATTCAGCCTACCAGGAAAAGTCTCCATTAGGCCTCTCAGAAGGTGATATGTAATGGTGCCACCAACTGGTCTCATCTCAGTGCTGAGTCTGACTCTCTAGGATCCCTTCCCTCCCCCTACCCATTAAGCAGGGGCCAGTGAATAAGCACTCATCTTCTCTATCTCCAGCTGTCCTTTCACTTTCAGCCCTCAAGTTCCCCTTATGTTCCTTCTGAACTTTTCCTCTTTCCTATTTCTTCTTGTTATTTTCCTGCTCCTCCTCCCTCTCTTTCTAGATGGCCTTATATTGCTGTATACAAGTGTCTGATTCTCCCCATTTGTGGCCCACTCTGACCACTAGCCTCCCTTTCCAGCTTTCTCCCTCTTTCTAGTGAGATTCTTTTCCCTCTAATCACTTTCTCCTAACTCTCACTTCAGTCTGAATCCCATTCTCTCTCATCTCCTCTTCCTATAATTCCTCCACCTCCCTTTTACAGTCAAAATGTAAAAGCATTCCAGCCCTTGGGAGGGGGAAGGGAGGGAGATGAGAGATCTGAGACCTCCAGCCTGTTACATAGCTTCTGAAGAATGTTGGGAAAGACCTCCAGATTTCCAGTGATTTCACTTCACTCGACAAGGGGTGGGGGAGGAGGGTGCGCTAACAACTCAGTGCATCTATTTTTGGCCTTGGTTACTCTCCAAACTACACATCACCCAAAATAGACCCTGTTGTGGTTTTTCTTTTCCTCTGTTCAGAGGAAGGGAAGAAAAGCTTTCTTTTTGGCCTTAGTTCCTTCCATTCAACCTCATGGGCCTAGGTCACCTCTGCAAAGGGAAGATCCAACAGTAGCCTCCCCATGACCCCCACCTGAGTGACGTTTTTCCTGCCTTATTTCTTTGTCCTTAACACCTTCCCTGAACACTTTTAGGAAGCTTCTCCTTTCACTTCAACTCCTGCAATAGAGTCTGCACCATGATGTAGCACTTGATAATAGACTGTCGTGTTTCTTTGATAATTAGCATTGCAGACTCATCGGAGATTTGAGCTGGAGGGGACCTAAAAGATCATCTCAAAGAGCTTGGATGGAAAATTCTCTGCTCTTCTCTGACACTCCTGGTGCCCTTGATTTTCCTTTTATTAGATTATAAATTCTTTGAAAGCAAGATCTGTGTCCTCTATCTCTGTATCCTTAGCAGCTAGCAGAGGAAACTGAAGCTTGCCTGAGGCCATGCCGATAGTGAGTGGCAGAACTGGTACTCAAGCCCAGGCTCCCTGACTCCAGCCCAGTTATCTTTGTACCATTCACATTGGCATTTTCACAAGACCCATCAGGTTGCTAAGAAATACTGGTTGAAAGTATGGCTGGAAGGAAGAGAGAGAAGATATTCCCAACCCACCCTTTTGCAGAGGTGGAAGGACCACAAGTGTTATATGTTGTACATATTTTTGATGAATTGATCAATTTTGTTCATTTTTTCTTTTTGTCTTTAAAAAATATTGTTTATTATATGGTATGGCTCTTTGGAAAGGTTAGGGAAAGGAATACTATGGTGATGTTAAAAAAAAAAGACATGGGGCAGCTAGGTGGCGCAGTGGATAGAGCACTGGCTCTGAAGTCAGGAGGACCTGAGTTCTAATCCAACCTCAGACCAAGCACTTGACACTAACTGTATGACCCTGGGCAAGTCACTTAACCCCAATTGCCTAAAAAAAAACAAACATAAATGAAAGCCTATTTTAAAGAGCAAAATAAAAAATTGGTTAAATAAAATTGAGTTCTTCTCCCACCCTCCACTAATATACTGTATACTCCCCCAGCTTATCCTATCATCCTGCTCTCCCCTCTGTTCTTATTCTCCTTTCCCTTTTCTGCAGTCCTCGTTTGTCAACTCTGCTTCTGTTATGATGAATTCCCATTTTTGTTATGTTTGTAGTTACAACTATGATTTTTATCCAGAGAATGTAATCTTCAGAAACTCCTGCTAGTCAGATATCTTAAACCAAGGTATAGAAATGTTCAATGGTACATCCAAGGTCATTGGTAGCCATACACTTAGACTGTAAGTTCCTTGAAGAAATAGGGGTGGGGAGTGGGGAGAGAGACTGTGTCTAATACATAGTCCTCCAACTGAGTGTAAGGACTTGAGGGCAGAGGTCTTTTTCATTTTTATCTTTGTATCCCCAGTGCCTAAGGCAGTGTTATATATTAGGTCCTTGATAAATGCTTGTTGATTGATTATATTTCTCTTAGATCCCCCTCAACATTTATCACTACCACCATCAGGGTGGTAAATCCTGTGTGATGGATATTTTTAATAGAAAAGTCCTAGGGAGTTGCCTGAGATAAATAGAGCTTAAGTGACTTGCCCAGGGTCACATATCTTGTTAGTGTCAGAGGTGGGATTTGAACCCAAGTCTTCCAGACTCCAAACTCCTATCATTATGATAGGCTGCCTCTTTAAGCAGAAATTAAATGTCAATAAGTAATCCTTTTAGGGGTAGCTAGGTGGTGCAGTGGATAGAACTCCAGCCTTGGAGTCAGGAGGACCTGAGTTCAAATCCAGCCTCAGACCAAATACTTGACACTTACTAGCTGGGTGACCCTGGGCAAGTCACTTAACCCTGATTGCCAAGTAAAAAATAAATAAATAATCCTCTTAAGGCACAGGTCTAAGCATGCCTATGCTTACCTTGCTCAAAAATTTTGTTGGTTCTCTATTACGTCTGGGATAAAGTATATACCCATACTTCTCATACTCAGCATTTAAGGCTTTCTACAGGCTGTCTCCAAGCTACTTTTCCATCCTTACTTCATGTTATTTTCCTTCATACAGTTCATATTACACTGAAACTGAATGTTCCCTGAACTTGGTGCTTTCTGAACACACACACACATACACACACACACACACACACACACTACGACACTATGTCTACATTGCATTGTATTCTCATCTTTGTCAGAATTTTTATCTTCCATAAAGGAAGACTCTTTTCAGATAAGGGAATATCTTCTCCTAGAAGTCCTCTTCTCCTAATTGTTAGTGTTTTTATTGTTTTCTTCCTATTCAGCTTACCAGTGTGGAGTGGTAGAGGGCTGGCTTTGGCAGGGAGAATGACATTAGTCTTTTCCCTTGACACATACTAGCTATAAGATTAGGGTAAGTCACAACTTCTCAATGTTGTAGGTAACTATCTAAACACAATATGTAAGTTGTAGATGAGTTGCATCTATATCAGCAAAGGGAATTTCCACCCTGGGAGTTTACCACACTGATGAAATTATAGCTCTAGTTCAAAATATTTATTTGTGTATCTGTTGTCAGAGAGGCCTGAGTTCATTTCTGGCTGTGTGAACCAAGGTTGTTGTGAGGATCAAATGAGATAATATATGAAAAACCCTTTGCCAGCCTTAGACCTCTATATAAATGCTAGCTGCTATTATTATTGTTATTGTTACTATTATTGTAACCCCCCAACTCCTGGAAAGCATTTTGGTTTTGTCTTTGTAACCCTAGCACCCAGCACATGCCTTAAGAAATCCCTAAGCAGTAAAATGTAGACCTTTCAGTTTAGTTTTGCAGAAAGAGATACAGAGGCAGAGAACTGGATTCTGAACACTTTTCTAGGTCTAAGTTTTCTCAATCTGTCTCCTCCTTCTAAAAACCTCAAGCCTTCTAAAAACCTCTAAAAACACATATATGCTGCTTCTTTGTATGGATGGTAACTTAGGCCTTATTTTTTAGAAGAGAGAGGAGGGAGAAGTAAGTGCAAGTAGAAATATTTGGCCCTCGTATTCTAGCTGGCCACAGAGAGGAAATCTTTCTGCGAGAAAGGACTGTGTTGTCCCAGCACTGTGGGACAAAGTCTGGGAGTGCAGTACTTGAGAGACTTTTAGGGACCTCTGACATTATTTAGGCTTCCTCACCTCCTCCAGTCTCTCTTACTATTAGTTGGTTATCTATCTATTTAACACTGTATGTGGCACATAGTCAATGCTTAATAAATCCTTGTTTGTCCATCCATCCATTCATCTTACTCTGACTTTTTCATCGCTTCTAGAACAAATTGCTTATCTTCTGCACATAGAAATGGCTCCTGAATCTAATTTTTTAACCATCCAGGACATTTCTTAATTTTTGTCCCCAAACACCTTGGCTGCCAAGTGAACCCTAGATCTCTGTTATGGTCAAGTATTTTTTGATTATTTAATTCCAAAAGAATTGTGGTCCCTGCCCTCTAGGACCTTGCATGAAATAAGATTAACACCCAAGAAGCAATAAGATGTTCTTATAAGATAGTCTATAATCAAACCTCAGACTGTGGCTTTGGTGTTGTAACCACATCGATGCCAGACAGTGATGCCAGACCTGATCCACTTTAGCCTTATTGAAGCTCAGAACTCCTGAACTACTAGCTTCAGCCCCTCTCCCTCCTGACCCCCTCCCTCCCATGCCAGGGTGGGCTGGATGGCTTTCTTGGGAAGGTCATTTAATAAGAGACAATTAATAAAATTAAACAAAACTTTGTTCATCACCTAACTAGGCTTTCAGAGACACAGAACATAGTTGCCATCCTTGTAGAATTTATAATCTAGTAGAATCCTAAATTCATCTGCCTTCCTCTCCCTCCCTGGCTCTGAAGCAGTCCATTTTTGTCACCTCTTCGTGCTTCTGTTTTGCCCTTTTTGGCTCCCCCAAGCCAGTTCATTGAAATACCGTATTCTCATTTCAGTCCAGAACCTAGATCTAGGGCTTAGGTCTGGCCTAATTATATTACTGAGATCCCACTGAGTTGGATAGATGGACACATGGGCCCTGAGACCAGAGTCAGTGGGGGACGTGTGAGGTAGCTGCAAGTCAGTCCTTGGATCCAAACACCAGAGGGTGAGCTAGCACAAATGGAATTTTCCGGTGGGGGTAAGAGACTATACAGATTTGCTGACCGTCTTCCCCTTCCCATATAAGAAAAATTCCCTCAGTAGCTGTGCTTTCCCCCCTTAGTCTGTCTTGGGAAGGCTGCTGTCATTAGTCAGACTCTGCTCATTTTGATAAGCAGCCCTGGAGGCCAAGCAGCCAGAGGAGCTGACTGTACTGTGGTGGTGAGGGGACAGGGAGTAGAAGGGACCTCAAACTGACTGTGTCCACATTCCATTGCCTTCCATAAGGGAAGGAGATACTTTAGTTAACTGCTCACTCTCCCCCTTGGCTTCCTAGAGCTTCGACCTCATGCTTCTCAGTCAGTCAGTGAATATGTTTGATGTGATATGGTGCTGGATATTGTAGGAGACACAGAAGAAATGTAAACTGTAAACCTTGCCCTCGAGAAGCTTGCAGTTTATTTGTTCTTTGCAAATAGCCCATTACCACCAACTCCAGACTCGATGGGAAGAATTTCTGGATGTCCATCAGACTCAGCCTCTCCGGCTTCCACATAACCCTGAGTTCACTTCCTTCTCTAAAGTATAATGGCTTCCACTGACTCCATGATCCCTTGTATTGTCTTCTCTGGTCCCTCCCCTTGTTTCTTAGCATTTTCCCCAAGCCTGACCAATACCCATACTCCTCTCCCTCATGTACATCATTCCCAATTTTCTCCAGAGTCTACCTCTTTCAGGAAGCTGCCCTGAGACAGCTAGGTAGTATTATGGATAGAATTCTGGGCCTGGAGTCAGGAAGACCTGAGTTCAGATCCAACTTCAGACCCTTACTAGCTGTATGACCCTGTGCAAGTCACTTAATCTCTGTTTACCTGTTTCCTCAACTGTAAAAGAGGATCATAATAGCACCTACCTCCCAGAGTCGTGGTGAAGATCAAATAAGATAGTATTTGTAATGTGTCTGGCACATAATAGGTGCTTAATAAATGCTTGTTTCCTTTCTAACTAGATAATGTGGGTAGAAGAGACCCCATCAACCATTTAACGGCAGAATGGTACAGTGAAAAGACTGCTGGATTTGAAGACAAAGGACCTGCATTTGAAACCCACTTCTGACTCATATTACTTGTGTGTCCTTGGGTAAGTTACTTAACCTTGCTCAGTCTCAGTTATCTTATGTGTCAAATGAGGGACTTAGAATGGATGGCCTCCAAGGTGATTTCTAGCTCCAAATCTATGATCCTCTGACACTCCTTCCTTTACACCAATAGTACTGTTGGGGTTGGGATCTGGGCCCCAGATGGGAAAATCTCTGGACTTTCCCACATGGCTAAATCTCTGGTGTTCGTCTGAGGCTATAATCCCATCAACTGGCCTTTTCACTGTAGCTACACCCAATCTCTCCTCCATTGTTTTACCTCCCTATGTATGGCCCCCGGCCATTTCCCACCCTTAATCCTAGCTAGACTCCATTCTCCCTTGGCCACGAGGTCCAGGTCCCAGGAGTTCTGTTCACCCCAGCTTACTTACTGGCCACTCCTAGATCCCTCCCATAGTCTTTCTGTATATAAGGTCCCTCTTGTCTCCATTAAGAGGCTTAGATTCTTATTATCTAGCAAAAAATGATGCGGTTTAGGGGTCCAGGGGTGCTGGGACCCCAAAATCACAACATGCGGGTCCTGCCCAAAAGAATTCTACCCAAGCCTTCTTTCAGCCAAAGACAAGGTTTATTAGAACATCTATCATATTGGGCAGACTCTTAAGGAGTCTGAACATGAGTAAGCAGTGGCTCGATTATGAGAACCTAAGCAGTGGCTAGATTTTAGGAATCTAAGCTGTGGCTAGATTATAAGAATCTAAGCCTTTTAATGGAGACAAGATGGACCTTATATACAGAAAGACTATGGGAGGGATCTAGGAGTGGCCAGTAAATAAGCTGGGGTGAACAGAACTCCTGGGACCTGGACCTCATGGCCAAGGGAGAATGGAGTCTAGCTAGGATTAAGGGTGGGAAATGGCCAGGGGCCTTAGGGAAATAAGACAATGGAGGGGAGATAGGGTGTAGCCACAATGAAAAGGCCAGTTGATGGGATTATAGCCTCATGCTACTGCCAGAGATTTAGCCATGTGGGAAAGTCCAGGGTTTTTCCTCTCTGGGGCCCAGATTCCAACCCCATCAATACCACTAAAGATTATTGTTCCACCTGTAATCTGTGTTTAACATAATTTATTTATTTTAGACATAAATACTAAAATTTAAATACACAATAAGAAAGGAAAAAGAAACATTATAAACTTAAATGTTAAATCTTAAATAGAAAATAAGAAAAGGGAAGAAAAAGCATTGCCATGTGTACAGCAGAATGTAAGAGGATTCAAAATATACAACAATAAATTTCCATTTCAAGAAAGCCTATATATAATAAATACTACTTACTGTGTTTAGAACTGTCTATCTTTGAGACCTTGTAAATTTTCTTTTGTTCTCTGCTGTGCACTTTTTACTTTGTTCTTTTTTTCCCCTCTGCCCCAGGAAGGCTATAATTAAGTGGAGATGTGCACACACACATACATATACACATACATGCACATATATGCGCACACAAGCATACATACATATAATGTACATATACACACAAAGATATATATGCACATACACATACATACGTATACTTACATACACCTACATATACTTGGATATCTATAACTCTGCTTATATATAGATACTCATATGCATGTGAAGAGGTCTAGAGGTTTGGGGTGCTCAGAACCCCAAGATTGCGACGTGGGCCCTGCCTGAATGAATTCAACTCAAATCTTCTTCCAGCCAGAGAAAAAGTTTATTAGAGATAAATCATATAGGCCAGTCTCTTAAGAAATCTGAATATTAGTATTGCCCATAGGGGCTAGCAGGCATGAGAGAGTCTCAGCATTTGGATAGGGGCCAGGGTGGATCTTATATCCAAAGTAACTTTGGGTGGCCAGAGGAGGGGCCTGGGAAAAGGGTCCAGATGAGAATTCCAATTGGAAGGTCTGAGAAATTGAATAGACAATGGGAATAGATAATGAGAGGGACTGGAAGGAAGAAGTTTGAAAGGCATCTGCATAAGATCAAAAGGTGGGGCCAGGGCTTTCAAAGGGAGATAAGGGGAGTCGATAAGGAACCTGAGACCAGACTAAAAAAAGTTTAAGGGTTTTCTGGAGTTTGTAAACAAATGGGAGCCAAATTCCTTTTGGTGAAAAGGGGCAAAGGTCTTGGCTTCTGAAACTGAATGATGGGCCCTTACCCCTCACATGCATTCATATGCATCTATGTAAGACTGTACTATTCTTATTTGTCCTCTGTTTCTCTGAGGGT
>NW_020954874.1:111703-137938 GCF_900497805.2 Vombatus ursinus
AGATAACCTCTTCTTTCATAAGTCTGAGTCTTTCCATATTTTTCTAAGTCTACCAACTCATCATTTCCTACACCACAACAATATTCTAACCTAAAACAATATTGATTAATATGGCTGACATATAGTGTAGTTTTCCTATTTTTCTCTGTTGATTAGATCTATTTTAGCTTTAACTTTGTCTAAGATCATGATTATCACTCCTGCCTTTTTCTCTAATAAATTCTACTCCTGATTTTTATTTTATGTTTGTGTCTATCTCTTATTTCCTATCTCCACTCCACCTCAAGCTACTACCCTGCTCTCCCATTTCTTAACCTACCCCTCCTCCAAGGATCCCTCTCTTATCCTCCCATTCCTGTTAATCTAAATACCTTTCTATTAACTACTCCTCCCATTTTATCCTATTCCTTCACCCTTCCCTCTAAAAATCCCTCCCTTATTCTCTCTCCTCACCTATCCTGTTAGCTTTTTATTTCTTTCTGAATTTAGAAGACTTTCATACACTTCTAGGTTTATATGTATTGTTCTCTCTTAAACCCATTCCTGATGAAAGTAGGATTCCAGCACTACCAGCCCTCCTCCCCCATCTGATTCCTCTGTATCAGTTCTTCCTTTCACACCTCATTTGTATAAAATAATTACTCTTTTTACCTGTTCCTAAATGGTTTTACATTTTAAAATCATATCATACTCAGGTCTACTCCAATCTTTCTTATGAACTACCCAATTACTAATAACAATCTTAGACATTTACATTTCCTCATATAAAGAGTAAATGTTCTGTCCTTATTGAGTCCCTTGTAATTAGTTTTTAATTTATATTTCTCTTGGATCTTTTATGTCAAATCTTCTAGTAAGTTCAGGTGTTTTTTTTTTTGAACAAATCCTGAAAGTCTGACAATTTATTAAATATCCATTTTTTTCATTCAAGATTATGTTTAACTTTGGCGAGTATGATATTTTCGACTGCAACTCCAGTTATTTTGCTCTTTGATTTATAGTGTTCCAAGACCTGTGGTCTTTTAGTGTTACCGCTGCTAGGTCTTATGTGATTCTAATTGTGGTACCGTCATATGTATATTGTTTTTTTTTTGTTGCTTGTAATAGTTTATCCTTGAGCTGAGGGGCTTCAGAATTTGACTATAATATTTCTGTAGGTTTTTCTCATAGCATCTCTTTCAGGTAATATTGGTGGATTTTTTCTGTTTCTACTTTCCACTCTTGTTCTAACATTTCAGGACAATTTTCTTTAATTTTTTCTTATATTATTGTATCAAGATTCTTTTTTTTTTTTATTGTAGCTTTCAGGTAGTCTGAAAGCTACATTTTCTTCTATTTTTAAATTCTTTATATTTTATTTTATTATTTCTTGGTCTCTTATAACTTCACTGGCTTCTCCTTGCCCAATTCTAACTTTCAAGGAGTTGTTTATTTCCTTAAGATTCTGGATCTTCTTTTCTAATTGGTTGACTTTCTTTTCATAATCTTCTTATTTTTCTTGAATTATCCTTATTTTAAAAAAAAATTTCCTCAATCTCTCTCATGTGATTTTTAAAGTTTTTTTTTTAAGTTCTTCTATGAATTCTTTTTAAGCAGGCGACCATTTGATGTGACTCTTTGGGATAGGAGAGGCTTTTTTTGTTTCATTATACTCCTCTGAAAATGAACCCTGGTCTTCTCTATTCCCATAGTAACTTTCTATGGTTGGATTCTTTCTCCTTTGCCTGTTCTTTTTTTTTTTTTTAATTTATAGGAGCTTATTTTTTGTAATCACCTCTAGCCCTGGGGTGTGGGGGAATGGTGCCTTTGGCCTCAGGTCCTCCTTCAATTCTTCCCACTGGCCTGGAACTGAAACCAAGAACTCTGCCCTCCTGTAAGTGCTCATAGCCACTGGTATTCCCGCCCTACTGCTTCTGGTTCCTTCTTTCCTAGGGTACAGCACTACTGAATCTGGTGTCCCTTATTAACAGAGGTTCCCTCAGTCTTCCTGGGCTCAGATGCTGGACTCCCTCACACTGTCTGAGAGGTGAAAGTTCTTGTGGCTGGGGCGGAGGTTACCTCTCAACCCAGCTAGCCCCAGGGCTGTTTCAGTGAAGCTAGCCTGGAGGTGTTTACTCTTCACTGGGACCAAACTTCAGTCCTAGGATTTTTCTTTGATCTTCTACAATTGTCCCAGGAGGACCCCTGCTGTGCCCCAACTCTTGTTTATTTTTACTGTTCCATGTTCACCCTGGGGCACAATTTTACCTTGTTTGTGGGAGAAATCTGGAGAGCTTGGAATTATCTGACCAATTCCCTATCTTCCCTCCCTAAACATAATGTTTAAGGGGAAAAAAATCCCAACCTATTCACTAAGTCAGATCTGTGAATAGATAATTGCCAATTGTGTGGGGTATAACAGTGGCTCCCAACATAGTGTAATGCAAAGAACTGGGAGAGTCAGGAGAAACTGGCTCTAATCCTGACTGGCTTTGCCTCTAGCTATCTGTGTGGTTGTGGACAAAACACTTCCCTTCTCTGGCCCATATTTTGATCTCTTCCCTGTAAAATGAAGGGGTTGGATTGTATCAGAGGTACTAACCCAGAACTGATAGATTCCCCAAGGGTTCTATGGATTGATTTCAGAGGGCCCATGAACTTGGACAGAAAAGAAAATCACATCCGTTTCAATGTAATTATTTTATTTTATACATTTAAAAACTTTATTCTTAGCAGAGGTTTCTGGGCTTTAGCAGATTGGCAAAGGAGTCCAGGATACAAAAAAAGATTAAATAGCCTTAGACTAGATGACCTTGAAGATATCTTGTATATATATAAATCTTCATTTTTTTTAATCTCTTGAGTTTCTTAGCATAGGTGCTAGAGTACTAGATTTAGTGAGAAGAAGACGGGTTTGAATTCTTCCATTTATTAGCTATGTGACCCTGGGTGGTAATTCTATGACTTGTGGTTCTTGGCTATGAGTACTGAGCAGTGTCCAGGGGAGGATAAGTTCAAATCAATAGAAAAACTTTGCAGATTTCTAAATAAGGAAAAGTGAGACCCTGGAAGGTGGAGTAAGCTAAGTGCCACAGAATTTTAGAATTAGAAGAGACCTCATTGTCATCAAGTTCAATCCGTACTGAAAGGACAATGAACCCAACAAATAATAGCTATTTACTGCTTGAAGAGGTCTTCCCCTCTCAAAGCAATCTGTTCTGCTTTGGGGTAGTTAGGTGGTACAGTGGGTAGAGTACTGTGCCTGGAGTCGGGAAGACTTGAGTTAAAATCCAGCCTCAGACACTAGCTGTGGGACCCTGGGCTTAACCTCTCAGCTACTTAACCTCTGTCTGCCTCAGTTTCCTCATCTGTAAAATGGAGGTCATTATAGCACTTGCTAGCCAGAGTTGTTGTGAGGATCATATGTGATAATAATTATAAAGCACTTAGCACAGTGCCTGACACATAGTAAGTGCTATATAGATGTTAGCTATTGTTATTTTTAGCTGTAATTGTTAGGACATCGATTTTAAAACCGTTTCTTTGCAACTGTCGCCCAAAGCTCCTAGTGCGACTCTTTGGGGCCAGACAGAACTAGTCTAATCCCTCTTTCTGTGTGACAGCCCTAAACTATTTGAAGAGTGCTGTCATGTCCTTCTAGAGCCTTCTCTTCTCCATCTTCAACACCCCTTGTTCTCTTAACCTGTCCTCTTGTGAGATGGACTTAAGGCCCTTCACCATTATGGTTATCCTCCTGTGGATTCTCTTCAGATTATTGGTACGCTGCTTACATTGTGGCACCCAGGACGAAATACATGATGCCAGATGTCATCTAACTAAGGCAAAGTAAGACAGGACTGTTACTTTTTTTATTCCTGAAAACTATGTCTTTCTTAATATGTTCTAAGATCACATTAGCTCTTTTGGCTGCCACATCCCACTGCTAACCTATTGATTTTGCAGTGTGCTAAAACCCCCAGATCTTTTTCAGAAAAAAACTGCTGTCTAGCCATGCCTTCCACATCCTGTATTTTTAAACCCAACTGTAAGACTTTTTATCCCTATTGAATAGTGTCTTATTAGGTTCAGCCTAATGTGACTTGTCTTTGATAAAGTCATGCTGGCTCTTTGTCATCACTTACTGCTTCTTTTGCTAGGTTGTTCACTAATCCTCTCTTTAAAGATATTCTAGAATTTCTCAGGAAATGAAAGGCAAGCTCCCTGACATATAGTTTGCAGATTCTGTTCTGTTCTTCTTCTTCTTCTTTTTTTTTTTTAATCGGAGCGTTTATTCTCATCTAGTCCTGCGGTACCTCCCCCATTTTCCATAATTATTCAGTCATCTCTGACGGTGTAAATTAACAATCACACCTGCTGCTTCTTTGTTCTATTAAGTAGAAACAGGAGCTGCTGTTGGCACTGCTGCATCTTTCCCAGAGACAGCCATTCAGGATCTTTGGTTATCATTATGATGCAAGCTGTGTAGGTGGAGCAGGGAGGAGAAAGAACATCACTGTCACGTCAAAAGTAAGGATCTAAAGCAGATGCTTGTGACAAGGAATCTCAGCCACTCTGTAGACAGGAGTCCCATTGCGGGAGATCATAACCCTTCATACCCCTGATCTTCTTCACTCATGCCTCACATTGGGGATGGGGGCTCTCTCCCAGAGGACCTCTCAGTGAGACAGCATCTCTTGACCAAAGGTTCTGGGGGCATACTTTCCCTCTCCTCTTCCTACTCAGTTGTCTTGTATAAGTCACCAAAGGGGCTGGATGAGTCAGAGCTGACACAGAGATTGGGTAACTTATTCATACACAGCAGCATCCTGTCTGTGGAGGGGCTGGGATGCAGAGGTAGCTGAGAAGAGATTGCACAGTCAGTAAAGCTCTCCATAGGTCCTTCTGCCCCATGGCTAGATGGTCATGCAGACCTGGGGTCTCAACCTAAAAAGGAGGTGAAATGGGTGGTATTAGGGGGTCTTCTGGAAGGCTTGGGGAGAAAAAGATGCTTGCGTGATCTAAGACTGGGGGCAGGGATATACATGGCCGTGATGTTTGTTTCTCCCCAGGCTTGTGGGTATGTGTGTGTGATGGGGGGGTACTTAGGACATGGGATGACTTTTCATCCACTTCTACTCTTTGCCTCTGGTTTAAAAAAATTCTTGGGTTTATGAAATATTAGTTCTAGGTCCCTTTCCTACATATCTTACTCTGTCTACCCTGCCTGCCTGCAGAACCTAGAAAGACTCGGGTCATGCAGATGGAATAATGGAGGTCCAGAGTTGGGGAGGGAGTTGTCCAAGGTCATGCAGATTCTGGTCAGAATTTACACATCTTCATTTTTAGCTCTCGCCCCATCTTAAAGCAGCAGGCTTGGCTGACCTAAGGAAGGGCTGCTATCTGTCCCTGTTAGAGGAATCCTGGTGGCTCTGGGAATTCTCTGATGAAGGGAAGTCCTGGGCTTTCCCCTTTCTGTTTCCATACATGGGTGTCCTTAGCCACAGTTGCCTTTTCCTAGGATCAGAAGTCTTGGCAGCCAAAAGTGGTGGAACAGGAAGAAACCAGGGATGTCAGTGACTTTAGGAAAGCTCCAAAACATTAAGCTGTCAGGGCCAAAAATAACACTACTATGGTAGTGATAGTAGTGGTAGTAGTAATGGGAGAGCACTGTTATTTCTCCAGGGAAATGAAGAATGGGAAAGGAAAGAAATACGCATGCACTAGGCACCATAAACAAAGTCCAAACAATGGAGGCCAGATGGGTTCCCTTGACAGGAAGCAGCCTTGGAAGGGACATTCCCCCAGCAGATTACTCCAAAAAGTTCTTTCCACTCAGGCACCCTTTCCAGGCATAGGTGGTATTCACACAAAGGGTAGGTAATCCACAAGGGCCTGATTCCTCTGCTGGTCTGTTTGTTATGTTGAAAGAGGAACTGACTGCAAGGAAATGAGTGATTCCCTTGGGTATTGTTGTTAGAGTTAGAACTTTTCAACCTGGCCTTCAGAGGCCTTCCACAACTTGGTATCACCTATTATACTCTCACTCATCACATTTTAGTACCTCACATCACACTCCTCACCAAGTATACTATAGTCCATCCAAACTGGACTGTTCTCTGTGGAACGGGATGTCATATCTCAGATTCTCTCCTTCTGTCCCTAAAGCAAGAAGACAGCTAATAGCAACAAGTAACCAACTGCTTCCCTATTTTTCCCCCTGCAGTTAAGCTCTGCAGAATTAGATAAGATACCCCTATGTGTCAATGATGGGTCTTTGGGCAAGATTCATCTACATTTCAAAGGAACTCTCAGATGGGAGAGGGGTTGAGTATGTTGCCTATGAAAGCCATGGAGCTAGTGGAACAGCAGTGGCTGGGGAGGATTCAGGAGCTATGGGGTTTTAATTGGGGGTAGATTTGAGTTCCCTCTAGATGGGGATGCTAATCTTCTACCACAGACCCTACCTTAGAGAGGAACTAGGATGAGGTGAAAAGCAGGGGTCAGGATTGGGGATAAGGGGAGAAGTACTAGGCAGCAGTAGGTTCTGCATTTATAAGGTGGGAGGAAGGGGAAGGGTACAGGGCTGGGGAAATCCTAAGCAATGGTAGCTGGGAGGGACTAGAAGTTCCGATGGCTCTCTGGCTAGAGTGAGTGTTTCTGGCTAACCATTGTCAATGTAAGATAATGTGGTGCAGTGGAGAGAGTGCTAGCCTTGGTAACAGGAGGATTTGGGTGTGAATCTTGCCTCAGAAGCCTCCTTATCTGTGTGACCCAGGGTAAGTTCCCTAACCTTTCTCAGCCATACTTTATGTACAAAATGGGGCTAATAATAGTATCTACCTTCAGAGGTTGCTGTGGGTTGGAGGATTGAATAAGATAATGTATGTAAATTGCTTTGCAAAGCTTAAAGCACTATGTAAATGTCAGCTATTAATGTTATAAGTCAAGGACTTGAAGCAGATTCTGGGATCGACTGAGGATTCCATCAGACATGACAGTATGTGAAGCCAAATGACAATAAATAATACTTATATAGTATTGTTGAGGTTTAGGGGTGCTGGGACCCCTGAGATCACAACATGTGGGTCCTGCCTGAAAGAATTCGACCCAAGCCTTCTTTCAGCCAAAGATAAGGTTTATTAGAACATCCATCATATTGGGCAGATTCTTAAGGAGTCTGAACATTAGTAAGCTATTGACTAGATTTTAAGAATCTAAGCAGTGTCTAGATTAGAAGAATCAGAGCATCTTAATGGAGACAAGATGGACCTTATATACAGAAAGACTATGGGAGGAATCTAGGAGTGGCCAAGTAGTCTGTGAGGTAATAGAACTCCAGGGGTGGCCAAGGGAGAATGGAGCCTAGATAGGATTAAGGGTGGGAAATGGCTGGGGGACATAGGGAGGTATAGGCTAGGTTAAGGGTACAGAGAATTGGGAGATTGTGTAGCCACAAAGAAAGGCCAGTTGATTCTACCTCAAGGGAACTCCAGAGATTTGGCCATGTGGGAAAGTCCAGGGTTTTTCCTTTTTGGGTTCTGGATCCCATCTTCATCAATATGATGTTTTAAGGCTTACAGATATCTCATTTAATCCTCACAACAACCCTGTGTAGTACATGCTATTATTATCCTCATTTTACAAATGAGGAAATCGAGGTTGACCGAAGTCAAGTGATTTGCCCTGGATGACACATACAACCAGTAAATGTCTGAGGCAAGAATTGAACTCAGGTCCTCTCATTACCAAGTCCATCACCCTCTACTACACCAGAGTAGTTTGAGTAATGATGGAATCCCAAAATAACTAGTCCAACCTAGACCCAGGGAGGAACCCCCTCTTTCACATCTCTAGTAAATGGCCATTCAGCCTCTATTCAAAGAACTCTACCACCTAGAGCAGCCTATTTCACTTTTGGACAGCTCTCATCTAATTTGGACAGTTTAGGAGGTTTTACTTTATATACAGCCCAAAGCTCCCTCTGCAATTTACACTCATCGCTAGCTCCTAGTTTGGCTTTTTGGGACGAGGTTGGTAACTCCCATTTATATAAATGAAGCTCATAGTGTTTTTCTCTTAACCACACTATAAAGTAGGCAGGGCAAGCATTACCTCCATTTTATAGAAGAAAACATCAAGGCTCATCGAGGTCAAGAGACTTGCCCAGAACCACATAGTTATCACGTATTATCAAATCAAATTCAAGTCAGAAAATGTCAAAATGTGTTGAAGGCCAGAGATCTTTGCACTTTACCATACTGACTCTTGTGGGTAGTCAGATATCTACTATAGACAGTGTCAGGTGAGGAAAATGAACTAGGTTTGCATGGACTGTGACAGTTAAGTCAATAAATTAAGCTAAAAAAAAATCCATGCTCTGAAAATGTGACTATGGTGTTTTTATAGTTTTTTTTACTTTTCTCTCTCTCTTTTTTTTAGGCGATTGGGGTTAAGTGACTTGCCCAGAATCATATGGCTAGTAAGTAAGTATTTGAACTCAGGTCTTCCTGACTCCAGGACTGGTACTCTATCCACTGTGCCACCTAGCTGCCCCTGTTTCCTTTTCTCTTGGTATTTCAATAAATCAATAAACATTTATTAAGTACCTACTATGTACAGGCACTATACTAAGCACTTAATAAATAGTAAATGTCCCTTTTGAAAAATTCTAATTTTTTTTTTTAATCTGAATTAAAGGGGGAAAGAGATTGGTGTGCTACCAAGACAAGATAGCTGAAGGGATCAGAATAACCTCAAGGGCCAGGGTGGTAGTTGACAACTCATGTCCCAGCCCTGTTCTCAGAAAGAGAGCCAGAGTATCCAGAGCTGAAGGCGAAGTAAAAATGCTAAAGGGGTCCATTTTGGTTTCTGAAGACTGTCGATAAAGCATGTCTCTTGTATCTTGGCAGAGACTTGGCCAGTATGTTGATTTGTTTTGCTTTGTATGCTTATGTGTGACAAAGGGGTAAGGGTAAGTAAGTATGTAGAAAGAAAGAAAGAAAGAAAGAAAGAAAGAAAGAAAGGAAGAAAGAAAGAAAGGAAGAAAGGAAGAAAGAAAGAAAGAAGGAAAGAAGGAGAAAAGGAAAGAAAGAAAGAAAGAAAGAAGGAAGGAAAGAAAAGAGGGAAGGAAGGAAGGACCAAAGTGTTTCAAGGGTAGGTTAGAGGACTTATAGAACTGGGCGTGGTATTTTCTGTTGGATATATGTTTTATTCCACACTTGCTACATAAACATTTAAAAAGTACATAGAAGAAACAAAAAAGAAATTCATAAGGGAGGCATGAAGGTATAGGGCAATTGTATTATTATCTTGTTACATTTACTTTCATTGTAAATAAACTTTGTAACAGAAATTCACAGGTGCACTTATAATCTTTTTTGTTATTTGAATATTGAAGTTGTGTTTGTTATTGTTTATTAAGTTTATAGTGAAAAGGTATCATTTTAAACAATACTGGAGAGTGAGAAACTGGGAACAAATAGAAGAGACAGTTCCAGGCTAAAGTTTACCCTCTTACAGACAGAATTGGGGGATTTAAACCCAGCTATGATCATAGAAGAGAAATTCACAGGCATGATGGAACACTTTACTCTCTACATATCTTGATTATGTATCACCTACTGGGCTGGGCACTTTCTTTTGAGCTACTGCAATTCTGCTTTATTCATAGAGCACAGCACCTCCTTTGATTCCGGCATTCCATGCTGGGTGGTCCTGGGCCAGTGTCTCCCACTTCACACGGTCAATTCCAGAGTTCTTCAGAGAGACCTTGAAAGTGTCCTTTTGTTGCTTCTTCTGACCTCCATGTGAGCATTTGTCTTGTGTGAGTTCTCCATAAAATAGTGTTTTAGGCAAATGTATGTTTGACATTTGAATAACATGGCCAGCTCATCAGAGTTGCACTCTCTGTAGTAGAGTTTGAGTGCTTGGCAGTGATCTTCAGAATATTCCTAAGATAATTTAAATGGAAACAATTCAGTTTCCTGTCATGGCACTGGTATACTTTCCAGGTTTCACAGGCATACAGCAATGAGGTCAGCACAATGACTCTGTAGATGTTTAGTTTGGTAGTCAGTCTAATATCTCTTCTCTCCCATACTTTCTTTCAGAGCCTCCCAAAGACTGAGCTAGCACTGGCAGTGTGTGAGTCAACCTCATCATTTATGTGTACTTCCTTGAAAAGTATACTGCCAAGGTAAATGAACTTATCCACAGCATTCAAAATTTCTCCATTTTCTGTAACTGATGGTTCCACAAGTGGATGGTATGGTGCTGGCTGGTGGAGAACCTTTGTTTTCTTGGTGTTAATTGTCAGGCCAAAATTAGCACAAGCAGCAGAGAATTGATCCATACTTTGTTGCATCTGCATTGAGTGAGAATGAGACTGCGTTGAGTGCCCAATCATTTGTGAACAAAAAAATCATGTACCAACTCTCCCTCCACTTTAGTATAGGCTTGTAGCCTTTCCAAGTTAGATAATTTGCCATCAGTGTGGTAACTGACCTTGAAGCTGTTTTCATCCTCATTGAAGGTGTCTAACATCATTGCTGAAAATATCATGCCAAAAAGCTTGGGAGCAAGTATACAGTTCTGTTTCATTTCACTGGTAACTGGGAAAGTTTGAGAGCATCATCCACTATCCAGAACCTGTGCAGGCATGCCATCATGGAACAGACATACAATACTGATGAACTTCTCTGAGCACCTAGATTTTGCTACAAGTTTCCACAAGCCCTCACTACTGACAGTATCAAAGGCCTTAGTCAGATTGACAGACATTGTATACAGACCTCTGTTCTGGTCCTGCCATTTCTCCTGGAGGTGCAAACACCATATTGACTATTCCTCAGCCCTTTCTGAAGCCACACTGGCTCTCAGGTAGATAGACGACTATCTTCCAGGTGAAGGATCATCCTATTAAGGAGGACTCTGGCAAGAGTCTTGGTGGCAATGACTAAGAGAGAGAGAGAGACACTCTCACCTCCCCCCCCCCACCATGATTGTCACAGGACAACAACCTATTTCCTTTACCTTTATAGAGATGGACAATGGAGGCATCCTTGAACTCCTTAGGGATAACCTCCTTTTGCCATGTAACCTGGAAAATTTCTGTCAGCTTTTGTATGAACAGTGGACCCCCTGCCTTGTAAATCTCAACTGGAATAGCATCAGCACCAGGCACTTTGCCACATGATAGGGACCTGATGGCATTCAATTGGAGGTTCAGCTAGAGAGAGACTAACTTCAACTTGAGGTATACAATCAGTGTCTTCAGCATTGATTATGGTCTGTTGAGAACACTATGGAAGTGTTCAGCCTATCCCTATAGGATCATGTCCTTATTACTAATCAATGCGGCTCCATCAGCACTGAGTAGCTGAGATGCATCATAGATCTTTGGCCCATAAATAGCCTTCAGGGCATCATAAAAGTGCTTTAGATTGTTACCATCACTGTAAAATTGGATTTTATCTGCCTTCTTACTGAGCCAAGAATCCTGCATCTCTGTGAGCTTTGCTTGCACTTTACTTTTGATGGAGTTAATTGCTCTGGTTTTGGGCAAGATAAGGTGAAAGTTCACATATTAGAGTCTTGCACCACTCTGAGGATGATTTTGCCCCTCTTTCTCTTCTACTCTTTTTGTAACAAGTAATGTTTATCTTAGAGCCCAGCTTGCTAAGAGGAGGAAGCCTTTTTTTTTTAACAACAAAAATGGTTTATTTGTGATCCTTGTTTTACACTCTATACATCCATCACAAATATAATTTTACATAATCTGAAACTTCATTTAAAACAAACTTTCAGTGTCTAGTTTTTCCCTTAGAACAGAAGGACTTAAAGGCAGATGAACTATCTTTCTGGTAAACCCCGTGGAATTCTCGTTTTTCACCTAGCAGCTTCTGAATTTCCCCATGATTTTCATCAAACCAAACTTGATGTTTGCAAGTGTTCTGGTCTAGATGAGTAAATGCAGTGTAATACACCAGATCTCTGAAAGCTGTCCACTCCTTTTCTGCTCCACTGTTGACAACTGTGTGTTGGCTCAGCTTTCCTTCCAAGTTAGCCACAAACTGTTCATGCTAGGAAAAGCACTCTAATCTGTTGACATTAAGTCTTCTGGTAGTCCTCTTGCCTTGGGGTCACTGCTTTTGTTGAATATGAATATTTAGCTTGGAGAGGATAAGTCTATGATAGGTCTAGTACTCTGCACTACACATTGCCTTAATCATTGTCATATCCTATCCATCTTGTCATGTTTACTGTGATGGTGTATCCATGAAGTTTTATTGTGTTTAGGTAAACAGAGGACAGTGTTGGCAGTGAGAAGGTCATGAAATGCATAAGTCTTCAGTAGTAAATGACCATTGCTGTTCCTCTTTCTGAATCCATTCCTTCCACGGACTCCTTGCCATGTCTGGTAGTTTCTATATACTCTTGCATTAAAGTCACCCAGAATTATAAGCTTGTCTCCTTTCAGGACATTGATAATGAGGTTCTCCAGGTCTTCACAAAATTTTTTTTTTTATCTCATCGGGGTTCATCATGGTAGGAATATACACACTGAATGATGGTGGCATATTGCTTTCTTACAAGTGGCAATCACATTGTCATGAGCCTGTCATTCATTCCTTTTGGAAGAGATACAAACTTGTTGACTAGATTGGTTTTGACTGTGAAACCTGTGCCAGCTTCACAGTGTTCCCCATCACTGCAGCCACAGAAAAAATGTGTATCTAGCTCCGATTTCAGTAATCTGGCCTTCATTTTCCAGCCTTATTTGACTCAAGGCTGCTATACCCTGAGTGCTAAGTTCATTTTTTTCATATACCTGCTGAGTTCATTTTTAGGTCTACTGGATTTTGTGTTGTCCATAAGTGTGCACATATTCCATGTGCTGATGGTGAGTGGAATCATCTTTGCAAAAGTTTTTGTAGATTTTTTTTGTAGTTTTGACCACAGGATAGGATCTCCACCTGCTGCAGTACTCAGGCCAGGGTTGTGTGAAGCAGACAGTTTTTAGGGCACCTTTTCTAGCCCCTTCCTCATGCCAGGGGATGAATAGTTCGGTCTTCCAAAAAGGCTGCTCAGACATAGGGGGCGATCAATGATCCTATGGCTTGGGCAGGGTTGTGACTATAGCTCCCACTGTTATCCACACCTGTTGCTTCATCACTTGACGATTGCCACAGGGCTTTTGAAGTAGATAAAAATGGTAAAATGGTATGGATGATGTCTTTTGATTTGCACGTAATTTGGATTTAAATGAGGCAGGGTTGCTTGAAGCCCTCAGCCTCACTCTCTCTTTCAGGGTCCTCAGAGTCCAGTGGCAAGACAAAAGTCAAGATGATTGGTAATGGCTTGGGATGCAGTAGCCTCTTTGATGTCCAACAAAGCTCTAAGCACTCCTCAGTGCTTGCTTCAGCCACCTTCATGGCTGTTGGAACAAATTGCTCTCATCCACCTGTTTTGTCTGGTGAATTCTTCACGTGTTTGAGGTAGACACTGCCTCCCCCCCAACCCCAACTAACCTAAGGGCTTGAGACTCTTTGGTTACCCTCAACCTGGTTTAGCCTCTCTGCCAAAATGGTTTACTGGAGTATGGCTACTGCACATGCTATAGTTTCTTGGAGCCACAGGTGAGAGTTGGGTGAATCAGGTGGTCACCAAAGGTTGAAAGCATACCTGAAAAGGGCTCAGCAGCCTTCACATCAGATGGTCTTCCCTGAACACACCCTATGCCCCCTGGCTTGAGATCCAGTGCCCTAGATGTTTTGAGCTCCCATGAGGGATCTGGCTTTGCTAATGAAGAAAGACCATGTGGCAAATGAGTTGCTATTGTTGTATCTAGTCTGGGAAGCCCCAAAAAATGAAAGTTCCTGTTCACCTTTAGGCTTCAAAGATTTCATATAGTTGAGTTTCTTAAACCTGGAAGTTGGGAGGCCAGTATAAAAGAGTTTGGGCTTATGAGTTAGATGATGTAGCATGATTACTTGATAGACCTGGCTTCAGGTGAAGTTTTGTGCTACGTGTAGTTTGTTTCTAACACAACCACCTTTCCTTCTTACCCCATGACCCACTATCCTTTCAGTGTCCTTTTCTGTCAATCTAGAGACTATTCTGAGTTTTATTCCCACATGGCATTGCTCCTAACTGTCTATTAATCTCCTCTAATGTACTGATTAATAAAGTTATAGGTATCACATTTGGGACTATTTGTGAGGCCACTTCTGTCTCCTGATGTTATCCTAACCCATTTTCTCTCTTTAGGTCAAGCAACATCTTTTCTAACCAATTCAGGCAAGGCTCTCTTTTACCAAAACATTTAGGGGAGAAGAAACATCATCTTTCTTATTTCTCCCTTCTAGAATATAATTCTGAACTCCTAATTTCCCCTACAATCTATATTTATTCACAAAGAAAACCAAACATCATCACCATTGGCAAGCATATTTTGAGTGCCTACTATATAAAAGGTATATCCTAAACACTATGGAAGATACAAAGAGGTATAGCATAGATCTTTGCCCTTGAAAGGATTATAGTCTAATTGTAGATATAGGACATGTACAAAAAATGGTTTCTGAATGAATAAGGGAAGGATTGGGATCTAAGTGGAAAGAGCCTTGGACTCAGGGTCAGATGACCTGGGCTCCAAACCTGATTTTGATACTTATGAGATAGTGTAACTCCGGGCTACTCTGGAACTCATTATTTCCCCCCCTGCCCCCAGACCCTTTCAGCTTCTAAATTTATTCCTGTTCAGGGCACTGGCATCCTTCCAGTCACCCCATTCACAACCTTGGTATTGTCTTCACTCACCCTACATATTCAGTTTGTTGCCAAATCTTGTCATTTCTACATTCACGACATCTCTTATATACATCCCTTTCTTTCCACTCATGCAATCATAGCTTTGGTTAAGGTCCTCATCATCATTTGCCTGGATTATTGCAGTAGCCTTCTACCTCATCTCCCTACCTTAAGTCTATCCCATTTTCCAGTCCTTTCTCTACTGAGCTACAAAGGAACTTTTCTAAAATCTCAACCCTCTCTGCCCCCTACACACCCCCTACTTCCTGCTTCTTGAATTCCAATAGCTCTCTATTAACTTCAGGATCAAATGTAAACTCCTCTGCTTGGCATTTAAAGCTCTTTATAACTTGGACCCTTTTTAGTTTTCCAGGCATCTCACACTTTACTCCCTTTTGTGATCGAGCTACCCAGGCTTACTTGTAGTTCCTTAAACAGCATACCCCATCTCCTGTCTCAGTGCCTTTGCACTGGCTATCCTCTCACACCTGGAATGTTCTACCTTTTCACCTTCACTTTTTGATTTCATGTCTTCCAAAGACTTCAAGAAGCAGTTCAAATCTCACCTTCTAAAGGCACATAGTAGATGCTTAAAATTGTGTTGATTGATGGAGGAACAGTTGGTATATGAATAGCATCAATTTTAATAACAGACTAGGGTCAAGGATCAAGAGAGACTCATAAATAAAGCAAGAGAGATGAAGCATTTTTAGGTGGAGATAGGACTAAATTTCCCTGGAAGCAATAAGCCTCAGTGTTGATGTCATGGCTCGCTATGAACAAAACTTCCCTGCTAACCTTGCTAACTTAGTCATTTTGTTTTATTTTGGCCTTTTCCCTTAGATGTTGATAAAGTCTTTTTTGAAAAGTTCTGCCTTTTTTGGGGGGAAGGTAAGGGGTTGAAGGATATATGTTCAAGCCTAAGCCAGTAGATCTAGGAGAACAGGATTTTCCCAGAGGCCTGACTAGGACTCGGAAATATTACCCTAACCAGTTGGGGATATGAGTCTATTAGAAAGAAAGGAAAGCTTTGATGAGTAAGTAGTCCTGGGGTCCATCTGTCAAGATTGTCCCTTTTTTTGCCTGGGGCATTTTTAAAAGCGGCTATTCCAGGAGGGGAAATAGAAAAGTGGATGGGAATGGAAAAATGCATGATGGGCATAGTAAGGAAGTCAGACCATATTTTCTAGCTCAATGCTTGAATGATTTGAGGATGACAAAACCTCTGGCTGCTTCCAACTGGCCAAGTATGACTCAGAGGCTTGTGGGCTTGGGGTATGATGAAGCAATACCCTTATTGGCTACTGAACAGAAATATCTGGTGACTCATAGATAGATAAAGAAAGAGAGATAAAGCATTTTTAATGCTTACGCATTTTTCATGTGTGAAGTACAGACTAAGTTGGGATTATAAGTACAGCACAAAACAGTTCTTACCCTTGAGGAGTTTATATTCTAATGGAGGAAGATAAAGGGAAACTGGAAATGGGAGGGAACATGGTGTGGAAATGGCCAGGAAGTGGCAGGGAAGCCTGGTTATGGGCAAGATAAGGTGAAAGGTCACCTATTAGAGTCTTGAACCACTCTGAGGATGATTTTGCCTGTTTCTCTTCTACTGTCTTTGTGACGAGTAATGTTAATATAAAGGGTGGGAAGAGGTGCCGCAGAGCTTGCCCCAGGAGAAATACCAGACTGTGAGCACATGGCAGCCAGAGCACATGTCCTGTCTAGGGAAGGCTGAACCTGGATTCTGGACTGACTCTTCTGTATTTGATCTTTCCAGAGTATTGGTTACTGAATAGTGATCCTGAGACAGGCATCTCCAAGTCTTGGAGGCAACCTCATGAATTCAAGGAGCTGAAAATCTTGGGTTCGTTGGTCAGAATTGGCTGCTGGCAAGCAGAGTCACTCCACCTTTAAAGGTCCACAGGGTCACTGGTTTTTCCTTTTTAGTGGCCAATAAGAAGATTGCTTTGTCACCCCAAAGTGACTGGAAGCAAGCAGAGCATGTTGCTCTATTACAGCGGCCACTCTGTCTGGAGTCTAAGGTTCATGTTGATGAGCAAAGGAAGCTAAAGGCCAGATGTTGGAAACATTGTGGGGAGCTTTGAATGTCAGGATTAGGAGCCTGGGCTTATTCCTGTGGGCAGTGGGAAGCTACTCTCTTCTGTGCTAAGCCTTTCCCACTTAGACCTGTTCCCTTAGTCATCACCTGCTCTTCTTCCTTGCCTCTCCTGGGCCCCTGGAGTGAGTTATGAGGTGTTCATAAATACTTAGCTGCTCGTTTTCTCTCTTTGTCCTATTCCTCCATGCAGCCTGGCTGTCAACTCACTACCCTAAGGGGGTTCTGGCTTCAAATCCAGACAGTTCCAACTCTGTTAGAGATTTTAAGAGCTGTGTTACCTCAAGATGTGGAGAGGCTCCTTTCTTTCAGAATGTGTGAACAGCTTGGTTTGGCATACTTTGTGAAAATAATGGACCGCACTTTATAGAGGTGAAAAGTCTCCCACCTGGGGAATGTGATAAAATCACCCCTTGTGGGTAGAAATCACGCCATTATGATGGTCTAAGCTAATTATTCTTGGTTTTAAATAGTTAAGTAAGGTCCCTTCTAGAAAGGGACCACAAACATTTTAAGGGTGAAGAGAGAGGAGGAGGAGGTACCTGAGAACTTATGGTAACCTGGGGACCAGGAAAGGTAGGCACGGCATCTAGTACCAGGGAGTAGCTCCAATCAAGGCTCTGTCAACAAGTGGGATGCTAGCACCTCCTTTGAAGCTGGAACTTTGTGGAAGGTGCACACTAGGAGGCTTGAGCCTCGAAGCTGGAAAATAGAGGGATATGTTTGGGGAGAGGTGGTTTTGTTAGCTAGAACAAGAGGTGATAGAACAATGCTTACTCAAATGGTCATCAAGCTAGCAAAAATGATCGAGATCAGGGTGAGAAGCAGCTATAGGGGGCATCACTCGGACAATGTCAGTGGGTTGGAGACAGAGACAGTCACTTGATTTTTCTCTGGAGGCAGCTTGGCTGGCCATGGTCAGGGAGGCCAGGCCTAGAGAATCTCCAGCTTCTTTTAAGACTCAGTTCAGGTATAAATTGCCCCCCAAACTTTCCTAGTCCTTCTAGTTGTTGACTTCTAGTTGTTGACTGATTGATTGATCCTATGACCTTCAGGTTCTTTTTTTTTTTTCACCACTCATGTATGTTTCTTTACATGTGGAAGGAGCTGTAGGATGTAGCAGTGAGAGCTGGTCCTCTTCCTTTCTGAGGTAGGGTTTTGTTTTTGTTTTGTTTTGTTTTGTTTTGACATTTCCCAGTTTTGTGGATGGCAACTCTGAAGAGAGGAATCAATTGAGGCTTCTTTCCTTGGGAAACTTGGAGGATTACCTATCTCCTATCTCACTGATGGAATAAGTGCACTGTAATTGTTCTCTTCCCAAAGCACCATCCAAGCATTCACTCCTTGTCCTCCCCAGCCATTTTTGAGAGAATGTGTTGGGGACAGTGAAACTAAGGTGTCTGGGGTAGGAGTGGCCTAGTTCATGACAAAGCAGCCAGTAAGACTGTCTCTCACATACAGAATCCCAGAGCTGCTAGTCCTTCAAACCAAATGTTCCAGCCCTCACAAAACAGTCTGAGACTAGCCAGAGTATGCCAAGGATGTCTTATTCTCCCCCTGCCCTTTTCCCAACTCTTGCAGTCTTCAAACAAGGCTCCCACAGATTCTGCCTTCTCCAAACTGTGTTTTTGAGTCTGGGCCAGGGGGACAAGGAAGTGTTAAGGGCATGTGTCTATGGTTGTTGTGGGGGTTCAGCTGAAATGGAAAGCCCCTGACTTGGGAATTCCCTAAGTATTCTGAGAATCCCAAGGGGAGTATGAGGCATAGGGGTGAGGGGAAGAAGGGTCATGTTGTGTCTAGGAAGCTTAGCTAGGTTTCCGGGCTGAATCAAAGATAACTTTGTGTCACCTGTTCCTGACATAGGTTCAGGAGCAGAGAATCCAACATGCTTCCTCTCTTACTCCCCCTTGATCCAAAACTGGGAGATATCATTTCCTGTTCCATCTTAATGTGGACTTCCTGACAGTATAGGTCTCTGATTGCCAGCTAGATGGGAGAGTATGTTTGTGTGTACGTGGTTACAGGGAGAGTAGGATAACATCTGTCACATGTATCTCACAGATGGAGGCTCTCAGAGTCCAGTGGTTCTGATTATACAAGGTAGATAAGACTTTCAAAACTATTTTAGCCAATATCAAGTTCTCACTTCTCTGAATTACTATGGTGCCCACAGATAACTGACAAAGTTTAACACTTAATTGTTTCATGTATGTTTTGTTTCATAACTGGAACATAAGCTCATTAAGGGCAGGGATTATATTTTATATTTGATTTTTGTTCAGCACTTAGCACATTTCTAGACACATCAAAGGAGTTCAAGAAATAATTGGGAAAACTTCTACTTCCCCTACTATATATAATGCTAGCTTTTGGTTTTAGATATATTCTTTTTTGTCATATTAAAAAATGACTCTTCTATGCCTATACTTTGTAGGGTAGGTTGTTGGGTTTTTTGTTTTTTTTTAGCATAAATAAGTGTTGTAATTTTTGAAAGGATTTTTCTGCATCTACTGATATAATTGTGTGGTTTTTGATGTTTGTATTCTGAATATAATTAATTAGGTTAGTTTTTCCCTAAAATCGAATTATTCTTGTTTATAACAAGCCAACTTGATCACAGTGAGTAATTTATTGAATCCATTGCTGTAGTCTTCAAGAAATAATTAAAATTACTGAATTATTAGAGATAAAAGGGATAGGACCTTAGAAATCAAACTCTTTATTTGGCACACAAGGAAAGTGAAACTCATGGAACTCAAGTGACTGACCTGCTTAAGGTCACATAGTTTAATGGCACAGTGAGAACTAGAATCCAGGACTTTCAGTTCCCAGTCAAGTGATATTCTTTCTAACACAGCATGGCTTCTGATTTATTGATTGGTGAACAGGGTAGATAGAAAAGAGTTGAATTTGTGCAGAATACAAAAAGGATGACCCAGAGTAGTTGATTCTCACTTAGGAAAGTGAGGGGAGAAGGAAAGAATTTGGTGCAAGTTCAAGGAGCTCCCTAATGGATGAAGGGATGAAAAAGCTGAGAGCTTTAGCTTGGAAACTGGGACCAATTCTGCTTCTAGGGAAGTTTCCTGAAGCCCATGTAGGTGGTAGCTGAAGACAGGGGGACTGACTACCTTCTGTATCTCTCAAGGCTCTTCCTCAGCTTTAACCCCTGAGGTTCAAATGGTGGTGATAGGAGGAGTGGGAACAGGGTTTATGGGGAGAGAGGGAAGTAACTATGTTTCCTCATCTCTCTTCTTACTGCAGATTTCTATCTCATGGGGAATTTGATTGTATTAGTATTGTTGGAAGGGACTTCTAGACTGGAAGCTGTCTGCCATCTATCAGGGCCAGAGAGTGGGGTATATGGAGCTTCTCCAAATGATAGTTAAGGAGATTGACAGCCATGGATAAAATCCCCATTTGAGAATTAAACATAGGAAATGAGCTTTGGGGAAATTCCAGTCCTGGGTTGGCCAGCTGCCTGAGCACACCCTCTGACCAACACTCCCCTCTTCTCACTCTTCCTTCCCCACCCCCACTTAACAACACATACAAATAAAAATATTCTATTCTCACATAAATACATACAGATGTCTCTCTCCCCAATTACATGCAGAGACATATAATTCTCCTCTCCACAAACTCACTGATTATTCATACACTTCCCCACTTCAACTCCCCCACACTTAACAACACAGTCAAATAAACATACATTGTCTCACACATAGACACAGACACATGTCTCTCCCCAGCTACTTTCAGAGACATACATAGCTTTCCTTTCCATGTACCCACTGCCCATATACACACTTAGATTTGTTGCACTGTCACACATATGTCCTGTCTCAAACATACACGGCCGCTCCCCCAACCCCCACCCCAACCCATTGTGTCCTGTGCTACTATCTAGATAAAGGCGCATTATTCAAATATGCACACCAACCTTCGCCTGCTATCACATTGACTTAGACACATATCTTGCCCTCCTCTTATCCTGACAGACAGACAGACATATGGGCTCCTGCTTCTTCCCTCACCATTCTCACTTCTTGTTGACCTATGAATACTTCAATAAATATTTGTACCCTCTCCCTATTTGTGGAGGAGGTAGGGTAGCATCCTCACTCAGTGACCCTTGGGTCTAGAGATGACCTTTCTACAGTCTCGAGGTCCTGCTCTGTTCCTTAGCACAACTGGAAGAATCCCAGAGCCAAAGCCTTAACAAGCTAGCTCCTTAAAGATAGGAATTATTTTGGTTTTGTCTTTTTCTTCCTACATAGCAGATTGTTTAAAACATTTCAAAATTTATAACAGTCCCTCTAGCCTTACTCTCCCAACTCAACTGGTAAGTCAGGTTCCCAGAGGGGAGAATAATCTTCTTCTGGTTTAGTGTTACAACTTCAGAATTTAGTTAAAAGGCCACCTTCTTCTGCATGAAGCCTTTCTTGATACCTTCAGCTACTAGTACCATCCTCTCTCCCCCTTTAAATGACTTTGCATTTATTTTGTGTGTATGTATGTATGTATATACGTACACACACATGTATATATGTATGTATGTATATATACACATATATACATATGTATGTATTTCTATATGTACATGTGTCCCCAGATAGAACACAAACTTTTTGAGGGGAGGGATTTTTTCCCCTTTGTATTCCCTTTATTTTCCTTTATTTTTGTTCCCTCAGCTCAGTTCCTGATGCATAGTAGGTGCTTAATATAAATGCTTGTTGATTGAATCTTGAATTGGCCTCCTGCATACCCCTCTTTTCCTTCTCTGCCCCCTGGAGTCTTTTGCTAGTTGGCTGATGTCCCTGGGAAGCTAGCCTGACTTAGACATAAGGGTGTGAGACATACTAGGCCCTACAGCTTCAGGCTGTTTTGAGCAGTATCATGCAGCCCTTTCCTGACTCATTGACTCCTTTCCCTGGCCCTGTCTTCTTCTCTGGTCTCCTCAATTTCCTGACTTCTCTAAGAAAACTTCCTAGGAAACTCTGGCCAGCCTTGGAGAGGCTAAGAACTCAGAGCAGAGTGGAATGGAAAAAGGAGTATGGTGGGAGAGGGAAACAGTGCCTCAGGAAGGAAATTCAAATCCATTGGCAGGGCCCAAGAGTATATTCTTGAGGGAGAGTATTCTCTGGGCCACAAAGTTCTGCTAGCTCTTCTTGATCTTTTCATCTAAGTCAAGAGATAAACTCTACTGTTCCCCCCCTCAATAAAATGGCACTCTTCCAGCCATATTTTTAGCCATTGTACGTTATAGATTGGACATTCAGGCCCTGCGCTGTCAATGGTACAGACACCTTGATGGGTAACCTCCTTTTCGTTTTTTTCCCTAGCTCTCATGTTGTTTTCCATGTGCTGGAGATACAAAGAGAGCCTGGTGCTTACCAGCTTTTTCCTGTATGGGGCATTCTGCTAGGCTGTGTCAAGCTAGTATGGGGGAAAAAGATAAATACTAACAAGTGTGAGGGAGATTCAAGACACTAAGATTCAGTTGAACAGCAACAGTTTTCTCCCTCCTTTTTTATCCCTCAGGAGAAGCAAGGAAGGATGACTTTGTCTATTCCACAATCTGTCTGCCTGGAGGATTGCTGCTTACCCCTTTCTCATTTAGCACATGGTATATTTTCTGTAGGAAAGCAGGACTGGGGGGGGTGAACATTTGGGGAGCAAAGAGGATGAAAGGAAAATCTCTGCCGGAGATGAAATCTTCAAGGAATGGAGATGGGTGTGGCTTTTGGAACCATGATGCAAGGGAAATCTGAGGACCTAGACCTTTTACGGGGCCACATGGCTAGGAGTCTGATGGTGTCACATGTGTCAGACCACAAAAACCATCACTTCACCCTGGGGTTCCAGGATAAAGAACAACGCGTTCTCCCCACAACAAAACCTCACATGGACTGCAGCAATTTCTGCTTATAACTACTCCCTCCCTCAGCTTCTGAGTCATGCTTCCTCAGGCCTGGGATCCTGCACAAAAACAGCAGGGCTGCTGAGTCACAGCACAATCTAGAAATGGACACATTCTTGTCCAGTCTGTCAGTGAAGCTAGGGAGGCCATAGAAAGTCCCCCCACCCTCTTCCTCGGTTATTCAGAATATCTCCTTACAACAACCTTAACCCCTCACAACCATTCACTCCTACCTCTGGCCAGCTGGCCAGCTGGTCTGCTCATTTGAGAGTAGGAATGAGGAGACTGGGAGTGCGTGATCTTTGACTCTCCCTTACATTCTCTGGCTCAGGGATTCTTAACTTTTGTCAGTCTGGTGAAACCCGTGGACCCTTTCTAAGAATTATGTTTTCAACTGCATAAAACAAAATGCACAGGAAACTGAATAGATTGAAATCATTATCAATATATTTTTAAAAAATAAGTTCATGGATCTCAGGTAAAGAACCCCTGCTCTACGGAGGCCTTGGAGCTAGAATTTGAGGAGACAGAATACCTAATGCTAAATGCCAAGAAAGGAGATTAGTAAACTCTGGGGGCAGGGACTGTCTTTTGCAACTTTCTGTATCTCCAGCAGATAGTAGGCATTTAGTACATGTTTATTGATTGATTGATTGATTGATATTGCTAAGCCTTGAACCAGAAGTAAGGTCTCTAAAGGTAGCTCCCATTTTCTTTTTTTTTTTCTGGGTGTGTGGGGTACAGAGACCCTTACCAATAAATCGAAGACTCAGAGATATTAGCAAAAAGAAAGTTTTCTTTATTAACTTTCTCGAGAGAAAGGGCACCCTCCGTCTCCCTAAGATGGCTCTGGTGGACGAATGTAAGGGTGTACTCAGCAAAGAAAGATTATATAGATTCCTAACTACAACTCCTCCTCCCTAACCCCCTTCTTCTCAGCTCATTGGTGCAAGCCTTGAGGGCACAATCTATTCTCGAAAATTCAACCCCAGCAACAGAGAACAAAGACAGTTGTCTAGAGACAAGAAAAAGGTGGGAAGTTTTTGCAAGAGTGAGTAAACAGTTTTAGAAGGGGGGGTGTTATTCCTCCCTGCTTCATGCCTAAAAATAAGTTTGGGAAGGGGGAGGGGTCTGGTAAAGTACAGGATGTGTTGAAAAGCATGTCTCTTTACAAGGTCAAACAATTTACTCTTTGAGGAGGCTTCACTCCTGAGAGATCCTCAGAGATCATCTCTCACACTGGGTAATTAACAATCATTTTTATTAATTATGGCTAGCAAATAATTAATAAAAGGATGATCATTTGGCTTTTTCTGGTAAACCAAAGATTCTGCTTGGGGGGGCCTCTGAATTAAAAAGCCTTTGGAAAAGGGGTTGTACCTGAGGGTGGAAATGAGCTCTGATTGGTTAACAATTAATGAGGGGGTGGACATATTAACTAGGAGGCGGGAAAAATCTCCCGCAGAGAATATGACCTAATTATGAGACAGCTGCCTTTAGTACTCTGGGCAAAAGAATCCATCTCTACCCAGACCTTACTGGTTGGTTTTCCCTCTTCAGCTGGTCACCTTAAATTCTAATAGAAGATTCTGAGGACTGACTGGGGCTTATTTCTTAAGTACACCCTTAGACTGGATTCTGTTTATAAGGTCTCCTAGTTTGGGTGGAGTTACCTTTTTCTATTCAAGTTTAAATATGAATCAGATAAAGAGAACTCTAGGGGTGGGGTGGGAGGGTGGGAGAGGACTTAGAAAAGTAGTTTTGTGAGGCAATTCCCCCAGAAAGGAATAAGCAACTGAAATGTTGGTCCCAGGCTCTCCCTAGCCTGAGGCTTTTTTTTTTTTTTTGACTCTACAGCTGTTGCAGAAACTGCCATTCCAACTTTAACATCTAGCCTCAAGGGGGTGCTGCTGAGCCAAAGGTAGATTTTTTTTTTTTAAAGACGTTTTACCCAGTAACAAAGGGTAAAGTTAAACAAAACCAAGGGGGAAAAAACTTTTTAAAGAAACATGGAAACTGACAAGCCCCAAAATCACAGAAATTTTTACCTTTATTTAGCTAAAACACAGGCAAAGGCTGACAGATTAAGGGGCACATTGTCCTGGTCCCATTGTTTTCTGAGTCCCTCCTGAGGAAGGCTGGCTGGGAGCAGTACTTCAGCATGGCGGTCCCAGACAGTCTGACCTGGAGGTCACTACCATCTCCCCCAGATGTCAATGGATGCTGTCCCTCTGGGAATCCTACTTGCAACCCAACCCACTTCATGCTGTCTCGATAATTTTGCTTAAAGCATAATCACTACCTCTCTGATAAAGCTCAGCTACTTTCCCCTCTACCTCTTGTAGCTAGCTAGCATCAGGAGGCTTCAGATGAAGGTATGTAGCTTTAGTGGTAAGTTGCCAGCATTCCCTAGAGATTCTCTCCTTCATGGCCAGGAACAGGCAGGCTTCTTTTCCTGTTTCAAAATTGTGTTCTCTGGGGCAACTAGGTGGCACAGTGGGTAGAGCACTGGCCCTGGAGTCAGGAGGACCTGAGTTCAAATCCGGCCTCAGACCAAACACTTGATGCTTACTAGCTGTGTGACCCCTGGCAAGTCACTTAACCCCAATTGCCTCACCAAAATGCAAAAAAAAAAAAAAATCATGTTCCCTCCTTGTACCTCTAGCTTCACAAATGTTATTTCATGCTATCTCCATAATAGCCCTGGGAAGAAGGTGCTATTATTATCCGTATTTTACAGATGAAGAAACTGAGGAAGACGGAGGTTAAATGACTTGCCCAGGGTCCAAAAGCTAGTCTTTGAGGCCAGATTTGAACTCAGTTTTTCTGACTCCAGGTCCAGAGCTCTATTACCATCAAGCTGCTACATATTTCTTAGGCCTATTTCCTATCTGAGAAATTTCCAAAATTCTTAATGATAGACAGGTCCTAAGCTCAGTAAATGATCATGGTTCCTGTAACCAGTTCCATCTAGTGCTGGAGAACCCCCTTTGCTACCTTCTCCAGCTGGACCCCAAGCTTAGGTACCTGTTGTACCATGCTACCTCCCAGCTGTCTTTGATGACTTATCTATCAGATGCCCTTAGCCTCCAAGAGGAGTGACTCAACATAAGATTTGTAAATTGGTTTATAAAAACACTTCCATACTTCTCACTAACAATGCAGAAGGGGCAGGTTCTCTTCTTCATGAGTTTAGCAGGCAGCTTTGAATAGTGATAATCTTCAGGTGCTCCCAAACCCCACTGTCTCTGGTTCCATAACGCCTTCTGAAACTATAGCTCCTCTCTCCATCATTAAGTGGGATGGAATAAGAGTGCAGATAACTCTGTGGGTTGTTTCCCAACTTTGCAGAGGTAGTCTTGGAATGACAGAATCTGAGAACTGGAAGGCTCATCTGGTTCAT
>NW_020954875.1:0-354 GCF_900497805.2 Vombatus ursinus
AATAACATACACAATGGGGTATGGAAATCTATCTTACCCTACAGGAAAACAACAGGGATAGGGGACAAGAGAGCACGGGGTTGATAGAGGGGAGGGCAGATTGGGGGAGGTGATAATCAAAAGCAAACACTTCTGAGGAGAGACAGGATCAAAAGAAAGAATAGAATAAATGGGGGGTAGGATAGGATGAAGGGAAATATACTTAGTTTTTCACAACCTGACTACTATGGAAGTGTTTTGCATGGCTACACATCTATAACCTGTGTAGAGATGCTTGCCTTTTCAATGAGGATGGGTGGGGAGGGAGAAAGGGAGAAAATCTGTAACCCAAAGTTTTAAAAACACATGTTAAAA
>NW_020954875.1:403-8271 GCF_900497805.2 Vombatus ursinus
TAAAAAAAAAACACAAGAGAGCACTGGAATAAAAAAAAAAGAATGTAGATAGATAGATAGATAGATAGATAGATAGATAGATAGATAGATAGATAGCCTACATCACATTGTGTGCCGCCTTGGGGAGGGTGGTGGGGAGGAAGGGGGAGGAAAATTTTAAACTCAAAAGCATATGGGGGGCAGCTAGGTGGCGCAGTGGATAGAGCACTGGCCCTGAAGTCAGGAGGACCTGAGTTCAAATCCAGCCTCAGACCAAACACTGGACACGTACTAGCTGTGTGACCTTGGGCAAGTCACTTAACACCAATTGCCTCACTAAAAAAAAAAAAAAGCATATGGAAGTGATTGTTGATAAATCAAAATAAATTAATTAATAAAAAAGAATGAAGGACAAACCACAAACACAATTATGAACAGCCTATAATAAAGTTTACAATGGAATACATGAAAAAAAAGAGGGAACACACACAATTGGGTACAGAAATATATTTCACTCAGGGAAATAGGAGGGCATGGGGAGAAGAGAGATGGGGGGAATTAGAGAGTGGGTAGGTGAAGGAGGGATTTGTCCCAAGGAAAACAAACTTTAAGGATGTACAAAAATATTTATAACTCCTTTTGAAATAACAAAGAATGGGAATCAAAGAGGTTATCCATAAATTGGGGAATGGCTAAACTAGTTACGATACATGAACGTGATGGAATACTATTGAACTGTAAGCAATGATGAAGGGGATGGCTTCAGAGAAACATAGGAAGGCTTATATAAGCTGATGTACAGTGAAGTGAACAGAACCAGGATAACATTATGGTAAAGACAAACTATTTTGAATGAATGAATTAGGAACTCTGATCATTGTAATTAACCAACCATGATTCCAGGGCATTAATGATGAAACATGCTACCCCCCTCTTGATAGAGAAGTGAAGGACTTTGAGTCCAGAATGAGACATATATAGATATACAGATATATATGTATATATATAATATATATGTACACATACACATACACACATATACATATGTGTATATACACACATATACATATGTGTATATACATACATATACATATGTATATATGTGTGTGTATATGTACAAATATATATATAGGACATGTCTAATGGGGAAATTTGTTTTGCTTGACTATACATGTTTATAATAGGTTTTGTTTTTCTTTCTTTCTCATTTGGGGGAGGAGCTGGGTAGGGAGGATGAGAAAAAAGATTTTTTGTGATTAAAAGATAATTTTTAAAAACAGAAGAGAATGACTTCAATGCATCTATGAGCAAAGCTTCAAATAAAAACACACCTTGGTCACAAGCCCAGCCAAAATTTCTGGAAAAGATAAATATTAAAACAAAGGCAAAGGCTGAAAAAAAGAAGAAAACAAAGTATCCCAAAGGAAAAACAACTGACCTGGAAATCAGATCAAGAAAAGATAATTTTAAAATCATCACACTATCCAAAAACCTCAATAAAAAGAGCCTAGACATGCCATTTCAAGAAATCATAAAAGAAAACCGCCCAGATTTCTTAGAACCAGAGGACAAAGTAAAAATAGAAAGAATCCATCAGTCACTCCCTAAGAGAAACCCCAAAATGACAACTCCTGGAATATTATAGTAAAAATGTAGAGCTACTAGGTTAAAAAAAAAAATACTGCAAACAGCCAGAAAAAAATTCCAGTACAATCAGAAGAACCACAGTTAGGATCACACAAGATTTAGTAGCCACCATCATAAAGAAGTAGAGAACTTAGAATATAATCCAGAAGGCAAAAGATCTAGGTTTACTACAATCAAGAATGATTTACCCAGTATAACTGAGTATGATCCTAAAGGGGAGAAATAGATCTTTAATGAAATAGAGAACTTAAAAGCATTTCTGAAATACCCTGTTCTAAAAATACCAGTTTCACAGAAACTTTGAAATACAAAATACAGGAATCGAGAAACATACAAAGGTAAACATGAGCAAGCAATCATAAAAGACTAAAGAAAGATAAACAAGACGCTTGCAGCTGAGGAAAATGGGTGTTCTGGCAGACCAGAAGAAACCTCAGCTCTTGTTGCAGGAGCAGATTAAAAAGACTACAGAAGCTTTGTTGGGATATAGAAAGAACAAACAAAATGCTAATACATTGCTTTTGAATGAAAATGAGAATTAGTTTTTAATGGTGACATTATGGAAAATTCCCCCAAATGGAAAAGAAATCAGAATACCTTTGCCTCATGCTATTAGACCTGATACAAAAGAAGTTTATTTACCAAGGATGAATCCAATTTCACTTCAGAACAGACAGAAAATTTCTATAAGCAGCTTTTGAAAAAGAATGGAATTACAAACATTATTGAGGTCATCCCTTACACAAGATTAAAACATGAATATAAACTTTATGAAGCTAAATGATGCCTTTTGAGCAGTTTTGACCTTTTCCTTGCTGATAAAAGAATTAGACTACTTTTACCCTCACACATAGGAAAGCATTTCTATCGAAGAAAGAAGGTACCTTTATCAGTAGACCTCACAACTAAGAATTTGTCAGAACACCTCAATAGAATTGTCCAGGGAACATCATTAACTGTCACTAATCATGGTTGTTGCAATACAGTACATGTAGGTCACACAGGAATGCCTGTAGATCACCTAATGGAAAATATTGTTGCTGCTATAGATGTGCTTTCAGAAAAGTTGCCCGAGAAGTGGGAGAGTGTAAAAATTCTACACCTGAAAACAGAAAAATCTCTTTCCCTTCCAGTCTTTTCTTCATGTGTCTCTCATTTGGGTTCAGAAAAGTAAGAAGCAAAAGCAAGACAAGAAAGTGGCCACCAAGCCTACTCAGGCTGCTGTAAAGTCTAAAAGTGAGTGTGCTTTAGATGGTCGTGAACTAGAGGCAGAAAAGGAGGGCAAATGAAAGCCTGACTCTGATGATGAGAGATACTTCCAATTCAAAGAACATCGCTTCAAAAGTGCCCAGAGCTTCAGAAAGCAGCCCTAACGAAAGAGTCTACAGAAGAGAGCCTCAGCACTGAAATACCACGAGCTAAAATTGCTGGTAAAAAGAGAAAGGCCTCCAAGGCTCTGGAGACTCCAAAACAGATTGACAAAGGCTCCACAAAGGTGAGGAAGACTCCAGTCACTGGCAAACATAAGAAGCCAAGGATCCAATCCCCAAAAAACCTGAGAAAGAAAGTAATTCCTCAGTAGAGGTCAAAGCCCTGGAATAGACTCCCAAGAAGTTAAGAGGTCATTTACTACTCATAATAAAGTAGGGGAAATTGAATGGCTTTGAAATAAAATCTATTTTTACTTGCTTTTCTAGTTACTTTACACAATGAAAAAAATAAATGCCCTATCTATGTGCCTCAGTTCCCTTAATATGCTGTAGCATTTGTTCCTGAGCCAGTCTTCCTCGTGTTTAAAATATGTCTGCTTTACTGATTTTCTTGCAAATGTTAACTTCAGTCTTATGACTTAAACTGCTTCTTGTCAGATTTAATGCATTTGTTGACTGTACTAGTTACTTAAAACAAGTCTGGCTATTCAGTGAATTGATACAAAGTTAATGAAGGCAAGAAGAATGCTATTTACATTTGTAAGACCTTTCCCCTTTCTCTTTTCCCTTATTTTCTTTATGGCCAAAAGCTCCTAAGCTTATAAGTAGGTTAGCTATAGAGTTAGAATATTCAGAATAGACTAGGTCTAATGGCTGAAAATACTGTTTTGGGTTTTCTTTTAAAACAGTAAAAATGCATTACGTTTGCATTCTTGGAGCTTTCACTGCTTATGATTGAAACCAAAGACAGGAAAAGAAATTTATGTGCATTCATCTCATTCCTCTACCTTTTATTTTAGTTTGACAATCCCAAAAACTAATAGGTCATTTTAAAGATTTTCCACCCAGGAACAATTTTTCAAAATTAGTCATAGTTTAAAATATAGGTGGCAGAATAAAAGAAAATTCAAAATAATGAAGGAACCACTATAAAGTTTAGACAGTTGCTATAACCTCTTTGGACTACCAGAAGACTTGTGGGTATGGCAGTATATTTCTAGTCAATATAATGTGCTTATATTTTGCTTTTTTGTCTTAAACTTTCCTACTTCTAAATAAATGTAATTGAAAAAGCGGAAAAAAAAGAAAGATAAACATTATATTCTAATGTGGGGAGATGATACATGTGTCTCCTCAGAACTCTATCATCATCAGAGGTCATAGAAGGAATGTAATTAGACAAGAGGGTTTGGGAGTGGTTCTGTTATATCTTGATCTTCAGAGAAGAAGGGAAATAGAGGGGAAGAGGAATAATCAGGGAGAGTAAAATTAGGAAAAATTATCTCAGATAAGCAGGGTGCTTCTAGGGTTTTTTAGTCGCATGCCCACTTAGTTGATCTGTGCTTTTTTTTTTTAATCAAAGTGGTTAGATATAATACTTTCTAATGCATTAGAATAGAGTCTTCCCTAGACTGAAAATTTTCAGTTCCTCCACATATGATATCTTTTCCAGTCCCCTCACCATTCCTGGTTACCTTCCTCTGTATGTTCTCAAGTATAACATTATCTTTCCTACAAATGTGGTTCTCAGGCCAAAACATATTACTGTACATAGGACCGTATCAGGAATTAATGTTTATTTTATTCTAAAATCTAGTATTTTGTCATTTTGTTGACTAAGAGAAAAGCATTTGCTTTAGTAAAAAAGAAAAAAGCAGCTGAGCTGTGCCATTTTCTGATCTTGCTCTGTCCATATCTGAGCCTGGCCTCCACCCTTTGAATAAGGTCACCTGTTGAAGCCCTTCTCTATACAAAGTAGGGAGCAGCTTTTCCATGAAGCCATCACCAACCCTCCAAACTAAAAATAGTCATTCCCTCCTACTGTCCTGGGTACTTAACAAGAGTCCAGCTCATATCATAGTTGTCTTGTCAAACCATCAGTCAACAAGCATTCGTGAAGCCCTTGCGGTGTGCCACATGCTGGTGCTTGTCTATCTACTAGGTATGTGTCTCACCTCCCTCCCTGATCATAAGCTCCTTTAGGAAAAGGTCTGCATCACTTCTCTTCATCATATCCCCTAGCACAGTCCCTGCACATGGCAGGTGCTTAATAAATACGAATTTGTTGAATTTCAGTTGGATGTTTCAACATTCACTTCAAGTACAAAAGACTAGATGCTATTTGAATCTGTGGTTTTCTTCCTCCATCTAGTGGCCGTCAGTTTAGTGTCATGGCCAGAAGGATAGCAATCTTTCAGTCTCCTTAAGGTTCTGCATCCTGGGCCATCTCCAGTTGATATCTGGCCACTGGACCCAGATGGTTCTGGATGAGAAAGTGAGGCTGGTGACTTTGCACAGCCCTCCCTCACTCAAATCAAATTCAATTACAAGTCATGTCATCATCTCCCTTCAAGAACAAAGGACAAACCACACATACACATATAACCTTAAGGTTGATAAAGCACTTCTTTCACAACAACGCTGTGAGGTGTGTAGTGTGAGTTTTGTCATTACTCTCATATCCCAGATGAGGAAACTGAGGCTCAGGTATGATTAGGTCAAATGTCTAGAAGGGTTGGAGCTGAGACGCAAATCTGGATCTTCTCAACTGGAGACTGATGTTGAGATGGCACCACACTACACTCATTGCCTTTCCAAAGCCAGGCATGGAGATTGTGAAGGAAGAGAATCTCAGAGTTGGAAGGGACCTTAAAGGTCGAGTCTAGTCCAACACATGCTCCCTTCTTAACATATCTAGGAAGGGGCTGGACAAGTTTTTTCTCAGCCCTCTATCGAGGGGACACCTACTATCTCTCAAGGCAGACAATCCTGCCTTCAGGTGCTCTAATTTTTAAGGAATTCTGCTTTATGTAGAAATGTTGAATGGGACATTCCACTCAGCTCATTCAATTACCATTCCTGGCTCTATTCAATCATGTAGGAGCTTTCGGACATGTGAGTTTGAGGCATCCCAATCCCATTGGGTCATAGCTTAATGGCAGAAAGGGAGGAAGTCCTTAGCAACTGACCTTATCTTTCTCCCTAAACTCTCACCTCCAATCCTGATTTTCCTATCATTGAGGACATCACCATCCTCCTAGTCCTGTAGGCTCTCAACCAAGGTGTCATCCAGCCTTCTTCCTCTCTCTCAGCCCCCATACCCAATCTGTTGTGAAGTTGTACAAATTCTACCTTTGGAACATCTCCCCAGTACATCCCTTTCTCTCCTCTGACACTGCCCCCACTCTGGTACAGGCCTTCACCTCACACCTGGACTATTGCAGCAGCTGCTGGTGGGTCCACCTGCCTCAGGTCTCTCCCCACTGCAGTCCATCCCCCATTCGGCCACTATAGTAATCTTCCTAAAGCTCAGGTCTGACCACATCACGCGCACACGCGCATGCATAAAAATACACATACACTATTCAACAAAGCCCAATGGCTCCCTATGGCCTCCAGGATCAAATATAAAATGCTCTGTTTGGGGTTCAAAGCCCTTCCTAACCAACCCCCTCCTCCTTTTCCAGTCTTCTTACGCCCCCTCTATGTGCTGTGTCATCCAGTGACCCTGACCTCCTGCCTGCTCCTCTCACAAGACTGTGCTCTCCTGATGCTGGGCATTTCCTCTGGCTTCCCCCCCTGCCTGGGATGCTCTCACCTACCTCATCTCTGTCTCTTCTTGCCCACCCTAGCTTTGTTCAAATCCCAGCTAACATCCCACCTTCTACATCCCTACCTGTCTTTCACAATGCCCCCTCATGTCAGTGCCTGCCCTCTGAGAGTATTTGTTTACCCTGTACATAGCTTGCTTGCACATAGTTCTTTGCCTATCGCCTCCCCATTAGATTGGGAACTCCTTGAGGGCAGGGGTGTCTTTTGCCCTTCTTTCTATCTCCAGTGCCCAGCACAATGCCTAGCACATAATAGATGCTTCATGTTTGCTGACTATTGATCAGAATTCTCAAGTGTTTCAAAGTTGTTTTTCTTTGTAATATTGCTGCCTTTGAATACATTTTCCTTTCTGCTCACCTCACACTGTATCAGTTTTAACATACTAACTGTTCTCTAAAATTGTCTCTTTAGTAATTTCTTATGGTCCAATTACACTCATATATCACAATTTGTTCAGCCCTTTCCCCCAACTGTCTAAGAGACAATCTAAGGCATCCCCTTAGATCCTGGTTCTTTCTTTTCCTTTTTTTTCCCTTTTTAATTCTCCCTTCAAGATCAGGAAGTTTATTTTGTTTATGACTATTTTCTCCCTGTGAGAGAAGGTGAATTTTCATTAATTGAAAAATAATTAATTTTGAAACAAGAACAGCTCCTATCTTCCTCTAATCCCACCGAGGTCCTGAGTCCACATTCTGAGTCATAAGCCCCAAGTCCAAAGTTCCTCCAAAATTTCTGCCTCTTCCCTTCAGGTTCTGCCACCGATGTGTTCATGTGTCAGATACCCTCTAGAAACTATTATCTTTGCTCCTCTGTCCACTGAAAGGAGGAATTTTGCATCTCTAAAACTTTGGGGTGTGAATGGATTTTGTGTTAGGGAGAGCTGTGGGCATGTAAGCACTTGGCAGATGTTTTATCAGTTTTCTTATTCAGTCAACATACTCTTTGTTTGTTAATGCTATGCTAACAGTAAAAGCACATGCACTTGCTTCTGTTGAGAGCTGACCCTTATGCCACAGTCATGTGCCTAAAGTTCACTGAGGTCCTAGCAAGTTTGGGAAGGAGGTAGGGTTTGCCAGAGGGTGGAGGCCCAAGAGTCAGTTTCTGAGTGAGTCTGTCCAAATTCCCCTTGACAATCAGCCCATGGTGTTCTGTAAAGAGAGAGAGAGGGAGAGAGAGAGAGAGAGAGAGAGAGAGAGAGAG
>NW_020954875.1:8306-9085 GCF_900497805.2 Vombatus ursinus
GAGCTCTCTAATTCTCAAAGACTGGGACTAGGGCTGATGTGGTTGGTGTGGGGTGGGAATGAGGAGGCCCCTCTTCTGGAGGAACTGATGGACTAATGGACATAATCATGCACTTGGACAGCACTCCTGCCCATCAGTGTCAGCCCCTCTACACACATACCTCCCCCTGCCCACACCCCCACCCCCACCCCCACCCAGGGTCTCTGTGGCTGGTGAATGGTGATTCCTTTTTGTCTCTGGTAATTGGCAGCCATTAGGGTGGATACCCAGACTGGCTCTCACCAAACAACATTGGCACTATTGACTAGTACCCCAGGTCTGAACCGCATATCCTTTTCCCCAAACAGACAAATCATCTCAGACGAATAAGTACTGGAACTCTGACCAAGAAGAAAAAACCCACCACCTTCGGGCCTTTGTGGAGTCCTGGTAATTCAAACAGGAGCTAAGTTTAGTTCTTGAGACAATCCTGGAAATTTGGCCTATATTTCAAATTGATACTAACTAGGAATCAAAAGGATTCTAGGGATATAAAGTGGACTAAAGATTTGGGGCTCAGATAAAAGAGAAAGTCCAAGATGAAAGGCACACTGGCTCATCTGACATATCCCAAATAGAAACCACAGATCTGAATACTGAGTGAAATATTGGGACCCAGGATGATCTCAAAAGGCAATTTCTCCTTGTGGGCAATTTCAACTTAGACAAAACTCTTCCCCTTAGAAGTGCCCCAAAAGGGAGTTAAAAGCCAGCAGGCCTAGTGTCTGGCTTTAGGATTT
>NW_020954875.1:9138-10452 GCF_900497805.2 Vombatus ursinus
TCTTTGTGTGTTACACCCCAAATTGGTAAGACTGTAGCCTCACCATCCCTAGTGGTAAACTGCTTCATCCTCCCTAGTGATAAAATAAAAACAACAACAAACAACCTACCTGTGAGGCAGTGGGCCAATGGTTCACTCTTCACAGAAGCAAGAGAGACATAAGGGATCTGAGCCAGGTGACACCATCTTAGCTGCCCAGCCCAAAATAATCGATTGAACCAAAAAGGGATGAAAGTACAAGTTCATTTCTGGACAGACTCATGGAGATTCTTGAAAGACATTCAGAAAAAAAGGGGGGCATTCAGCCACCGAGGAGCCCTTAAAAATGGTCTTCAGATATGAGCAGGATGCTCTCCTTGCAAAAACCCTGGACCCAAGAAATACAAGAAAGATAAATATATACAGTTCCCCAAGAAGAAGTAAAGAAACACGTTACCCCATCTCTAGAGATTATTTAAAAGCAAGAAAAGAGAAAGAGAAAGACTGACCTAGGGGGTTAAAAAGCAAAACAAACCAACAAAATCAGAGAGAAGGACTGGAATTAAAGAATATCCCAAAGGGCCACCCTCGGTCAATTGGCACACAGTATACTCTCTTTTTCTAATCCATAAAGCAAATAAATGGATCATAATTTCAAAGGAAAAGTAGAATCTCTGCCTGTAATTATTTGATTTTATGGCTCATTTGCACACATAAGAGAAATTATAGCAAAATAATATAAAGATTATTTTTAAAATTATAAAAAAATTCTTGAGTCAGTTGATGTGCCTGGTCTTTCTAGTGTTAAGAGATTTTTTTTTAAAGTACACAAGTGGATAAAGGTAGAATTTAAAGAAATAGGAGAAGGAACAGTAGAGGAGCTGAACTGAAACACCATGGGCTAAAATCCCACCATGGGCTAACCCTAACTACAAGTCTCCTACAGGTGAACAAATGTATTTTGTCAGACAAAATTTCAGAATAGGAACATCTATGAAAGGGAAAAGGCAAGTTAGAGAATAGAGTGGAGTGTGTAATAAATAAAGAGAAGGTAATTCTTATAGTTTCTCAGCAAGGAAAGAGGATATAGGGGAATGGGAGAGGTGGCAAGGATTGAAAAAGCAGGGAAAGAGACTTTCTACCAAGATGACCACCTGAATGGGTGGCCTTTGTGACTTCTTTAGAATGTAGCCTTGTAGAATGTAGTTCTTGCAGTTCACCACTAGGCAGGGTGAGGTTACAGTCTTATCAATTTGGGGTATAACACACAAAGGTTGCTCTTAATTCTTCACAGAATTGTATTGTGTCTTCAGAGCTTTTGGGGAACCCTGAAAC
>NW_020954875.1:10505-13429 GCF_900497805.2 Vombatus ursinus
TAAAGCAGACTTTTTCAAACTCGGTGTTTACATCTGTAACTTAGGCTATTTACTAATTTGTTCTCACTTAGTTCAACCTTAATTGAAGGAATTATGAAATAATGAAACTATTTGACTAGGCCTGTGTGACCAGTATGACCTAAGAGACCATAAAGATGGTTTTATGTTAAAAAGATAATTCCTCTGACTTTCTGACATAATTTTTGTCTATAAAAAGGCTCATTAGAATCCTGATTTTGGTTCAGGGTTATTTTTTCTACCTGGTGAATCTCTGTTTAAGCACAATAAAACCTAGGTTACTACCTCAATAATTTCTGTGTTGTGGCAGATTTGTTTGACAGCAGTGACCTCCCACATGAACTCAGTGGGAGATATTTCTACCACAACACTCAAACGGACTGAGATCAATGTCTAGTTACTCTGAGTCGGTAAGCTTTGAAGGACCTAGCTGTCCTTACTATTATTTACCCTCAAATACCAGTTGGTCAGGAAGTAATTAGCATTCATTAAGTACTTTACCTTTGTGGACACAATATATATTTTTGTATATGCCTACTGAGGGAATTGCTTTCCTTGACTATGCATTTTTATTACCAGAAATTTGTTTTTTTTTTCACCCAAAAAGGACAGAGGATAAGAGAGAAAATAGATTTTGGTTACTTAGAAAAAGATAGGTGGTGGGGGTGCTAGAGATGTGAAATGTTGCATAGGTGTTATGGGAGAAATAGCTCCTCTCTGAATTCATGTGGTGGGTATGTATTTACCACAATGCAGAAATTATTGAGGTAAAAAGCTAGGTTTTATTATTATGCTCAAGCATAGGTTCAGTCCTCAGAGAAAACTTGAACAATCATGAAGATTCTGACAAGGTTTCTTATAGGCAAAATTACATAAGAGTGACAAAGAAATAGCTTTTTTACATATTGTAATCTTGTACATTCATCTTGGGCCATATAAGTTAAAAAGAAAGTAGATCTATAATCCCATACTTCCTTCAATGTCAAAAAATTGAACAAACTTAGTAAAACAGAGTCATAATTTCATACATTCCCCTAAGGAAACAAACTTTATCAACAGGTAAACTAAGTCAGGTAATAGATTAAACTACATTTGGAGGGTTAACAAATAGGCTGATTAAGGAGGAGGATTTACATGTTTCCAAGGAGTCAGGGAAAGTGGGAATTCTTCCTCTAGCTCCTTATTTAAGGAATACTTAAGACTCAAGTAAATTTTCACATTCCGTGGGGTAGGTTTTGGTCAGGTGAGGTTAATATTAACCAAAATTTACAGGAGTGATGGTCCTGAGTCACAGTAATAAAAGGAAAATTAAAATTCTAGTAAGAGTCCCTTGTTCTGATCATATGAAAGTATGTAATAGCTCTCTTTGATCACTCCCTTACACATTCTATCAATCTCTGCCTTGGCCATATTTTCAATTGGACTTATTCCTATAGGCAGACATGACATCAGAAGACATTGGATATAACAACAAACAAAGAGTAATATAACTATGATCATTAATACTGAATAAAACAAAGTCCCCTTGATGTAGCTTGTTCCTGGTTATCCACTCCAAATGTCCATTAATCAGTTTATTGCATCTTGGGTATTAGTTGTCCCATGTAGCCATCTGATCTTTGAGAATATTTTCTCTTAGAGATTCTGGAATAGGCCTCATCCCCAAGGCAGTTCTGAAGAGGTGTCTTCCCAGTAGATCAGCTTCCCTGGTTTCAAGTCACTTGCAGAGGCCAGATTTGAACTCAGGTCCTCCTGACTCCAGGGCCAGTGCTCTATCCACTGTGCCACCTAGCTACCCCTGAAGGAAGAATCTTATAGAGGATCCATGAGAACCTGACTTCTAAAATGAACCCTTCTGTCTCTTAATATTATCAGACAGAGACTTCAAAACAGAAAAAGAAATAATGTTTTAAAATTTCTTTAAAATTATTAATGCAATTTTATAGGAAAAATCCTTAATCCAATTTTGAGACCTTATTACTAAAACATAATCAAGGTCTATGTTCCCAGAAAAAAAAGAAAGGAAATTTTTTTCAAAAAAAAAAAAAGATTTAATATGTGTATATTTAATTGAAGCTAAAAGATGTTCAGTACTTTTTCTACTTTTTCAGTCTTGTTCTTAATTCCCTTCAGGATCAGAAGAAAAAAATATCATCTAGGAATATCATGTTTATTTATGCTTTTCTCACTGATCTTAATAGAAATATTTCAAAGCCTACACACACACACACACACACACACACACACACACACACACACACACACACATACATATCACATCATCAGAAAAAGAGGTGACACTGTGCAGACCTGATGCTACACATGAGTGCTTAATCATTAACAAGAGGATGGATGGCAAACCTAACAACTTATTTATCTAGCTGCTTAGGTTAGGGACTTGAAACAAAGAGTGACCACAAATTCAGAATAGTAAAATTAAAAACATTAAGCTCTTTCATACTTGCATCCTACCATAGTAATTCAGAGATGTTGGAGTGTTGAAACAATAAGATTAATCATTTACAAAAAGCTTTTAAAATTCACTTGCCCTTGTTATAGAAGTTTGCTATGAAAGGAAGAAAGAAGGACGTGGTTATAACAAAATCAAGACTGTCCCTTCAAGGACAGACCAAGGTGACATAAGCATAACAAGATATAGCTTCCTAAGCTCTGTTTGAATTGAGGTAAGAACCATAGTTAACCTTTATTTTGGAGCAAGAGAAGTGTGGGGTCCCAGCCCCATTCCCCGAGCTTGGCCCCGGGGTGGCTGCTGCCTCCTGAGCTTCTGGCCCACAGACTGAGGGGGAATCGAGTGGCTGATCAGAGGGGGATTGCAGGGATGTCCCTGCTGGTACAGGATTCTCTTGCTTTGCCCATGCTTGGATCTGAGTCACAGTTCTGGGTGG
>NW_020954875.1:13492-13837 GCF_900497805.2 Vombatus ursinus
TGGTCCTGGGGCGAAGAGGAGTGCTGGCGTGGTGGGAGCTTGTAGTGGCTGTGGAGAGGAAATCCTCCTCACAGTTCCAAGACAGAAAAGAGTGCTTGTGGTCACTCATAGACCAGAGCACAGACCAGGAAAGGAGTAACCACCTTGCCTTTGATCATAGCACCTTGGAAGAACTGAAAATTTACAGGTCCCTAGAAGTATCTCTGAAAACAACTGCACAAAACCCCTGAAGCTTGGGACAGTACATTCTCTACAATGGAAACAGATCCCTACTTTAACAAAGAGTTTATAACTCAAATAATTGGCCAGGATCATGAGCAAGCAGCGCAAAAAGAGTCAGACTAT
>NW_020954876.1:0-158 GCF_900497805.2 Vombatus ursinus
GAGTCATCAAGAATCATTTTCATGAGTTCAAATCTGGTGTCAGACACTAGCTGGGTGACCCCGGGCAAATCACATAATCCTTTTTGCCTCAGTTTCTTCATCTGTAAAATGAACTGGAGAAGAAAATGGCAAACCATTCCAATGTCTTTGCCAAGAAA
>NW_020954876.1:291-2002 GCF_900497805.2 Vombatus ursinus
AGTAGGACAAAAGTTTTTCTTTCCAGTGCAAACCTCCCCTGATCCTGGAATCCCTTGCTGCTTGACTTCTTAACAGATAGACTAACTTCTGAAATTCATCCTGCTGGTTAAAGCCCCAAAGATGCAGGCAGCCCCTCTGGTCAGCCAATCAGCAATAGCCTTATTGATCCAAACATCACAGAGCATGAACCATCTTATTTATATATTTAAAACTTCCCCATCTTTTTTATACTAATTGAGGTCAGGGTATGGATTGCCTCACTTATATAAGGATGAATTGAAAAACTTGGAAGTGTCAGTGAAAAAGGATGTTTGAGAACACTGGGAGTGGGCTGGTGGCAGTAAAGGACATGTCAGTTATGTTCAAGTATATGAAGGGCTGTCATCTAGAAAAGAGACTAGACCTGTTCTTTTCTCCAGAAGTCAGAGAAGTCAGAACAAGAAGCAGTGGGGGGGGGGGGAGCAGGGGGAGTTGCAAAGAGGCAGATTTCAGTCCAATCTCAAAGAAAACTTCCTAATAACTAGTGGAGTGAGCTGCCTCCAGACCATAGGAGGTTCCAGCGCCTGGAGCCCAAAAGCTGGAAGGCCATTGTGAAGAGGACTTCCGGCCAGGTCTGGGTTGGACTTGAAGACCTCTGGGGCTCCTTTTGTCTCTGTATTCTATGATCCTCTGGGCTCAGAGAGTGAGGAGAGCCTCAGTGAAAAGAAGATCCACCTGGTTGTTGTGAGCAGGGACCTGAAAGGAGAAGGCATGGGAAGGACTGGCAGGTAAGAGACAAGTATGAGGAGATGGGAATCCCATTGGGAGTGTGACTATGAGAGACCAGAAGGAGCACCTTTATCCTGTCACCTGCTTTGGCAATAGACTGGACTGAATGGGGTTCAGATGGGGATGGTGAACTGCACATAATCTTTGACCTGGCAGCATTCATCCTAGGTCTATACACCAAAGAGATTAAATAAAGAGGAAAAGGACCCACATGTACAATAAAATTTATAACAGCTCTTTTGGTGTTAACAACGATTTGGAAGCGGAGGATGCCCACTAGAGAATGTCTGGTTATGGTCTATGAATGTGATAGAATACTCTTGTGTTATAAGAAATGATGAATAGGATGGTTTCAGAAAAATCTGGGAAGACTTAGATGAACTGATGTAAAGTGAAGTGAGCAGAACCAGGAAACAATTTATATAGCAGTCCAGTAAAGACCACCATCTTTGAAAGTCTTAGGAACTCTGCTCAACACAATGAGCAACCAGAATTCCAGAGAGCTCATGATGAAACATGCTGCCCACCTCTAGGGAACTCTGATGGACTCAATGCAGACCGAGGTTGAATTTTTTCAGCATGACCAATCAGAGATGTTGCCTTACTTGACCATGTTTTTCTTGCTTTGTCATGGGCGGGGCTTGGGAGTTTGGGGGTGGGGGAAGAAGTGGTACTAAAAAAATTATGAGAGAGAGAGAGAGAGAGAGAGAGAGAGAGAGAGAAGACCTCTGCAGAGTGTCCTAAACTGTACCTTAGGGACATCACGAATGGTGTGCCAGGCGGGGCGCGGGGTGGGAGAAAGGAAGATCTTGTGGGCAGGAGCTCGCCCAAGTCTGCGGCTGCAGGGTATGTGTCCAGAAGCTCCCTATTTTAACTAATTCTTACCATATATTAAGCACTGTTGTTTTTAACTGGCTGAAGGACTAAAGGGCTTTTCCGTCT
>NW_020954876.1:2038-2322 GCF_900497805.2 Vombatus ursinus
CGGGCTGCAGACTGTTCTCACAGGCTGGTGGAGCGGCCTAAGGTATGGACAGCTCCTGGCCTCCATGCGCAGTCCTCAGCCCTTCCTGCCACTGTGCTGGTGCTGCCAGGCCGTCTGCATCTTCGCAGCCCCTTGGAGGTGCAGCCCCGGGAGCAGCTGTGGGGTGAGTGCCTGGCCTTTGAGCTCCAGTTTAGCTCTGCTCCCCCACCCCTCTCCTATGCCAGCCCAGGACGCCCCGATTCCACCTGCCGGAAAATCCCGGACAGAAACCCCAACCGGACCCC
>NW_020954876.1:2385-2508 GCF_900497805.2 Vombatus ursinus
CCTCCAGACCTAGAGGCTCTACTCCAGCCTCCCACACCTTCCTCCACTCTCCCCAACCTCAGCTCCATCCCCTCTCCCCTCCCATTCCTTTGGGGTTGAGGACACAGAACCCACCAGTGCTGT
>NW_020954876.1:2560-2681 GCF_900497805.2 Vombatus ursinus
GAGACTGTTTGATCAAGGAAGCAGGGTCTGCTGTGGGGCCTGACTTTGGAGGAGGGATGACAGTGATGGAAAGACCCCAAAGGCATCTAGCCCAGGGCTCTCTCAATTCCGAGCAAACCTC
>NW_020954876.1:2723-4075 GCF_900497805.2 Vombatus ursinus
CTGGGAATTTCCTGAAGGGGCTGTGACCCCTGCCTGCTCTGGAACCCTGAGACCCCCCTCTGTAGGGGCCTGGACCTGTAGTCTATGCTCCCTGTGCTGTGGGTGCCACATTCTGGGCCACACACCTTTAGCTGGGGCGGTGGGGTGCAGGGAATCCTCTGCAGTGTGGTGCTGGCTCTGGAAGGAAACTCGGGGTTCTTAGAGGCCCACGTGGGAAGAACATGAAATCCAGGCATGGGCCAGTCTTGTCTTCACTCCAGCCTCCCGGAAGGATCAGAGATTTCTGAGGGCAGAGACCTATTGCTTTTAGGTCTTTGTGGCACGGGTCCCTAGCCCACTACCCTGCCCATAACAAAGATGTGTAAGAAGTGGGTAAATTGAATTAGTAAGTGGTGCCCAGGTAGAACTTTAGAGTTTATAGGACATTTGAGGGTACACTCCTTTTTCCTTCATTTGGCCATCACAACAGCCCATTCATATTCTTATCCCCATTTTACAGATGAGGAAACTGAGACCCAGAGGTGAAGAAACTTGCCCAGGGCCACACAGATAGTAAACCAGGGATCCACCTCTCTCTGGATTCCCAGTTCAGTGCTCTTTCCACCTCACCATGCTCCTGATAGGGTGCTTGGGTGCTTATACTAGGGCCCTACATCCAAGACCATATTTCTCCCTAGCCTCCAAACACTATCCCTGACAGTTTTCTCCCCAGCCCAAACACCCTGTCTCTGGCAATAACTCATGACTGGGCCCAGTGAGACAAACTCTCTCTCCCTATTACAAGAACAAGCTGACCTCTGTAGAACTGTCCTTGTACTATCTTTTATCAACAGAATTATCATGTACTGATTCCCACAGTTATCACGTACAATCTAGAAGTCAAGTTATAGACATCGACTCCGCAAGCTATCTTGTTACACACATAGACCAAAAATATACCCCTAGACCCCATCACTCCCTTCTATTTCTTTTAGAGTGTTGTGTTCAGTTGGGAGCCCTACAATTTGAGGGGGGAACAATAAGGATGAACTGGAGACAGTCCAAAGGAGGGCTGCAGGTCTTATGAGGAAGGGCTGGGTTTGGTCAGAAGAGCAGGGAATGCTGATCCTGGCAAAGAGAAGGCTTAGCAGCAGGGTGGGGTGGGTGGGCATGACAGCTGTGCCGTTTGAAGGGATGTCCTGAGAAAGAGGGATTTGAGCTGGTCTGCTGGGCCCTAAGGACAGAAGTGTGAAAGAACTCATTAGAACTATCTAAAAGGAATATAAGTTGAGGGAAGGGGGCAGAGAGGCTGCCCTTCCCTGGAGGTGTCCAGCTAAGGCCAGGCCTGAGGGCCATTTCTCAGTGGTGCCTTG
>NW_020954876.1:4097-4464 GCF_900497805.2 Vombatus ursinus
GCAAGGATTCTCATTCGGGTTTAGGTTGTATGAGGTGGTTCCTGAGGCCTCTTTCCCCTCTGACATTCTGTGGTTCTGAGTGAATCTGGGCATGAGGAGAGTAAGCCAGCTCTGCCTGAGTTCATTGGAAGCCAACAATGGGTCCCAGCCCAAACCTCATTTGGTCATTGTTTGGATTTTGATGGCTTAGAGTGAGTGTAAATAGCAACTGTTTCTGCTCTGGACAGAAATCATGAGGGTTTTCTCCTCCCAGATTAATTTCTTTTTTTCTTACTAAGTAAAAGAGGTCGTTCTTTGCCTTGTTTCTTACCTAGCCTTAATCACTGAATGGGCATTGCCTCAGTCAAATAGACCTAGGAAAGACCTT
>NW_020954876.1:4481-4604 GCF_900497805.2 Vombatus ursinus
CCCTCCCAGATTAATTTCTTTTTTTCTTACTAAGTAAAAGAGGTCGTTCTTTGCCTTGTTTTTTACCTAGCCTTAATCACTGAATGGGCATTGCCTCAGTCAAATAGACCTAGGAAAGACCTT
>NW_020954876.1:4639-4815 GCF_900497805.2 Vombatus ursinus
AGCTTACAAAGGCCAACGTCTCCTGCTGCATCCGGGGCCATCTCCAGCCATCCAGATCTATGTATTGCTACTGGACGCAGATGGCTCTCAAGGAAAGACTGAGCCTGGTGACTTTGCACAGCCCTTCCTCATTTCAATCCAAGTTATGGCATCACTTTCCTGATGTCATGATCCTC
>NW_020954876.1:4846-4968 GCF_900497805.2 Vombatus ursinus
TTGAAGAATGAAGAACAAAAACAGCATTGGGTTCAGGTAAATGGAAGTCTTGGTGATGACAAGGTCATGAGATGCACAAGTCTTCAGTAGTAAGTGGTCATTGCTGTTTCTGTTTCCAACTC
>NW_020954876.1:5146-5434 GCF_900497805.2 Vombatus ursinus
TATTCCTCCCAACGACTCCCTGCCGTGTCTACTAGTCTGTGCCTGCACTAGCGTAAAAGTCACCCAGAATTACATGCTTGTTGTCTTTTGGCACAAGGACGATAAGGGTCTCCAGGTCTTACAACACTCTTCTTTGACCTCATCAGGATTCGCCATGATGGGAGCACAGGCACTGACGGTGGTGGTGCGGTGTTTTCTTGCAAGTGGCAATCACGTTGTCACGAGCCTCTCATTCACTCCTTTTGGTAGACATGAAAGCTTGTTGACTCAATTAGTTTTGATTGTAAA
>NW_020954876.1:5607-5980 GCF_900497805.2 Vombatus ursinus
ACCTAGATCAGCCTTGTGGAGCTCCCCTTCACTGTGGCCACTCCAGAAAGAAGCGTATCCAGTTCTGGCTTCGGCAAGCTAGCCTTCATTTGCCAGCCTTGTTTCACTCAGGGCTGCTCTTTGGATGCAATAACTGCTAAGCTCTCTTACAATAAGAGCTGTTCATCTTTCAGTTCTGCTGGATTCTGTGTCATCTATGAGTGTGTGCACATTTCATGTGCCGATGGTGAGTGGAATCATCCTTACAAATGTTTTTGTATCTTTTCGTGTTTTGAGCGCAAGGTAGAATCCCTCCATGCTGTGGTAAGCAGACCAGGGTGAGGTTAGGTGAAGCAGACAGTTTTTAGGGCACCTGTTCTAGCCCCTTCCTCAC
>NW_020954876.1:6013-6141 GCF_900497805.2 Vombatus ursinus
ATGAGGAGGTGTGTTTTATAGTCCTTTAAAAAAAACTGCTCAGACATCCAGGGTCTGCTGAGTCCCAAGCTGCTTCAGTCCAATGAGACGATGACTGTATGGCCTGTGTGCAGGGTGTGCAGGGTTGT
>NW_020954876.1:6449-7096 GCF_900497805.2 Vombatus ursinus
GACTATAGGGCCCAGTGTACCCATACCTTTCCGCCTCACCATGCCCCTGGATAGGGCGCTTGGGTGGTTGTAGTAGGACCCCGCATCCAAGAATGTATTTCTCCAAAAATCATCAGTTATGTGTCACCAGAGGGCTCTGAGGTAGGTAAAAATGGCAGAACGTTACAGGTGATGCCTTTTGATTCACACATAAACTGGATTTAAGTGAGGCAGCACTGTGTGCCATCGGCCTCACTCCCTCTTCCAGAGTCACTGAGGTCTAGTGGCAGGCCAGTCAAGACGACTGGGGATGGCTCGAGACACAGCGGATGGCCTTGGAGTCTTCCATGTCTGACCAAGCTCCAAGCGCTCTGCAGAGCCTGCTTCAGCCGCCTTCGTGACCGTTGGAACAAATTGTTCTCATCTGCCCATTGCGCCGAGGGAAGTCTTCACATACTTAGAGTAGAATCACCAAGTCACCGGCAGGTTTGAGGTCTCTTGGTTACTCTCCACCTGCTCCAGCCCGTCTGCTGAAACTGTGCCCGGTTGTGGCCGCTGCCTGCGCTCCAGCTTCTTGGAGCCAGCTTCTTGGTGAGAGCTGGGTGGCGGGTCGACACCCTGGTGGATGAGCGGCCCTCCCACCAGAGGTGCTGGTCTTCCTGGATCAC
>NW_020954876.1:7200-8384 GCF_900497805.2 Vombatus ursinus
CTAGAACCGAGGCCAGGAGAGCACTGGCCTGTGGTGCTCCTGGGCACGTGGCCATCTGCAGCTCCAGGCAGGACAGGGGGCACGTCTTGTCTCACAAGGTGGCTTTGAAGCCCTGGTGCTCCCCTCCAGTCCCTTCGGGTCACCATGAGCCTGGAACTATACTTGGACCTCATTTCTCCGCCCTGCCGGGCCATTTATATCTTTGCCAAGATGAACAATATCCACTTCAACTACTTTGCCGTGAATCTGCTGCAAGGTCAAGAGGGAACCCCCCCTCCCCAGGGCACTGGGCCAAGCACCTCTTCTGGAAGCAGTCTGGGCCCTCCAAAGCTCCTGAATCCCACCCTGACCCCCAGGAGGGTCAGAAGCCTCAGGGGAGGGACACAGGTCTGGGCTCAGTTCCAGTTGCCTGCTGCAGCAGCTCAGAGGAGAAGCCCCTCCCGGCCCTAGAAGTTGTCCTGGGCTAAGTGATAGAGCCAGGAACCAAGGCAGGGGGGAGTGGGGGCTGCTGGCTCACTCGCTGACTGGCTTCTGGTCCAGAGGAAGTACCCCCACCATCTCCTGCCTTGCTGTCCAACCTTTTTCTTTGCCTCTTTTCTGCTTGGACGCTCTGCCAGCCCAGTTCAGCCTTTCTCCCCTCCAGGTCCTCAGGGGCTGTATGTGTTTTTGAAGGGTCCCTCTCCAGATCCCCAGGAGGGAAGAACTACCTTGGTGACCTTGGGGAAATCCCTTCACTTGGTCTCAGTTTCCTCATCTGTTAAAAGAGGGGGTTGAGGGGCAGCTAGGTGGGTCAGTGTATCGATAGAGCACTGGCCCTGGAGTCAGGAGGACCTGAGTTCAAATCAGGCCTCAGGCACTTGACACTTACTAGCTNGTTTGGTCTCAGTTTCCTCATCTGTTAAAAGAGGGGGTTGGGGGGCAGCTAGGTGGGTCAGTGGATAGAGCACCGACCCTGGAGTCAGAAGGACCTGAGTTCAAATCAGGCCTCAGGCACTTGACACTTACTAGCTGTGTGACCCTGGGCAAGTCACTTAACCTCATTGCCTAGCCAAAAAAGACGGGGTTGAACTAGATCGCCTTTGGAGCCCCTTCCAACTCTAGATCTGGCCGTTCTGTGTGACCCCAGATGAACACTTGCAGAAAAGCATGTCAAGGGAGACAGCAGTAACAGCTGGCATTCACAG
>NW_020954876.1:8416-9912 GCF_900497805.2 Vombatus ursinus
AAAGCTTTAACATTCGTAAAACTGTACAAATGGTATCTCGTTTAGTCCGTCCATTATTATGTATTATTATTATCCTTGTTCTATAGATAAGTAAACTGAGGCAAAGAGGTCAAATGGCTTGCCCTGGGTCACAGAGCTAGTAAGTGTCTGTGGCAGGATTTGAACTCGGGTCTTCCTGACTCCAGGCCCAGCCCTCTCCACTGGGCCGCATAGCTGCCACCTAGTTGCTGTGGGAGCATGGATTGGAAGACAGTATGGGGCAGCAGCTAGAAGCCTGCAGGCCTGGGCTCTGATCCCAGGGCTGCTGCTAACTTGCTGTGTGCCCTTGGTCAAGTCTCTCTGCTTTCTCTGGGCCTCAGGGTCCTCATCCGTAGCCTGGGGGGTGGGACAGATGGTCCCGAAGGTCCCTGCTGATGGAGTTTCTGGCATTTGGTGAGAGGAGCCAGGGCCCTGGGGGGAAGGGCTCTGTGCCTTCCCTCAGCCCTGCCCAGTGCTCAGTGGAACCTTCTCTCTGGCACAGGTGAGCAGCACAGCAAAGAGTTTGAAGCTATCAGCATCCTGAGGAAAGTGCCCGTACTCCGAGAGGGAAGCTTCATCTTGGCTGAGAGGTGATGCCGGCCATGCCAGAGGGCAGCTGCAGAGTCTGGGGCATGAAGGTCCCCTGCACCAGTGCTGGGCGTCCTCAGAGCCCTTGACCTGGGCCCCTGCTGGGCAGGCAAGGGCAGTGGGCCCCCGGGTCCTTTTTCCCCCTTCCAGTCTTAATTCTCAGCCTTCAGCAACCATCCATGAAGCCTCTGGGACCTCAGGCAAACCCTTCAAAACAATCTTGGGTGTTAGAAAGTCAGCCTGAAACTGATACATGAGAATGATCTCTGCACAGCCTGGCTGTGTGACCCTGGACAAGTCACCTCTCAGTGCCTTAGGCAGCTCCTGCAGACTAAGGGTGCCAACCTGCACTGAAATGACAGTTTACAGTATATATCAACTGAATTACCTTGCAGGGGCGGGGGTGGGGAGAGCTTGATTAGTTGTGTCCAACTCTTCGTGGCCTGATTTGGGGTTTTCTTGGCAGAGATACTAGAATGGTTTTGCTATTTCCTTGTCCAGATCATTTTACATATAAGGAAACTGAGGCAAACAGGTTTGAGTGACTTGCCCAGAATCACACAGCTAGTAAATGTCTGAGGCCAGATTTGAACTCATCTTCCTGACTCCAGGGCTAACACTCTATCCACTCCATCACCTAGCTGCTCAATAAAATCATTGGTCCAACCCTTTTCCTAAAAGAGACATCTCTGGTCACTAGGGGTTGCATTGGTTAGAATGCTGGACCTGGATTGAGGAAGACCCGANAACTCCAGGCCTAACACTCTATCCACTGCATCACCTAGCTGCTCAATAAAATCATTGGTCCAACCCTTTTCCTAAAAGAGATATCTCTGGTCACTAGGGGTTGCATTGGTTAGAATGCTGGACCTGGATTGAGGAAGACCCGA
>NW_020954876.1:9947-10349 GCF_900497805.2 Vombatus ursinus
GTTCAAATCCTACCTTAGACACTGACAAGTCATAATCTTCTGTGACCCTCAGTGTCTTCATCTGTAAAATGGGGATAACAATAGCCCCTACTTCACAAGGTTGTTGTGAGGATCAAATAAGATAATACCTATGGATGTACTTTGCAGTCTTTAAAATGCCCCATCGAGGCTAGCTCTTGGGGTTAGCATGGTAGCCCAAGTGCTGAGTGGGGGAGGAGGAAGGCTTACCCCCGCCAGTGGGCACTTCATATACATTTGGGGGTGGTGGAAGAGAGCATTCTCACTTCTCCCTCTNGTGGTAGCCCAAGTGCCGAGTGGGGGAGGAGGAAGGCTTACCCCCTCCAGTGGGCACTTCATATACATTTGGGGGTGGTGGAAGAGAGCATTCTCACTTCTCCCTCT
>NW_020954876.1:10413-10679 GCF_900497805.2 Vombatus ursinus
ATTCTGCCCCACCCACAACACCTGGCCTCTCTCTCCCCCTTTCCTGGCCCTTCCCTTGCAGCGTGCCCATCCTGTTATACCTGACCCGAAAATTCAACACCTCCATCTATTGGTACCCACCTGATATACACATACAGGCCTCCATCGATGAATACATGGCCTGGCAGTACGAAGGCATGCATATCATCATGGAAAAGATTCTGTCGTTAAAGGTAAAGAGGTTCCTCCCCCTGCTCCCCCCAAAGTGAAGGAACTTGGAAATCTGA
>NW_020954876.1:10716-10845 GCF_900497805.2 Vombatus ursinus
CCCTCGTGGGTTGCTTCTTGTAACCAATCAATAGGCATGAGATGGAAAGAAGGAAGAAAGGAAGGAAGGAAAAAAGGGAGGGAGGGAAGAAGGAAGGATGGATGGATGGAAGGAAGAAAAAAGGGAGGG
>NW_020954876.1:10949-11671 GCF_900497805.2 Vombatus ursinus
TGAGGAAAAAAGGGAGGGAGGACAGGAGGAGTGAGTCTGGGATCATGTGGAGAGGGTGGCAGGGGAGACCCTGGCTGGTCTCATGGACTGGGCTGGTGCTGATGGCAAGCACTTTGTGATTCCTAGAGAAGTCCTGCAGACTTGGGTGGGCAGGCATATCAGGGAGCAGGGGGCCCTGCCCCTGCCCCTTTCTGCCCTCTTTGCCCCTCCCTTTCTCTCTCTCGCTCCTGACCCCCAGTCCTCCTCTCGACCAGCTGCTGATTCCAATGATTACGGGGCAGGACGTGCCGCAGGAGAAGGTGGATGATGCACTCAAACAAGTGGAGACCAACACTCAGCTGTTCTGCAACCACTTCCTGAAGGATAAGCCGTTTCTAGTAGGGAACGTCATCAGCTTGGCTGATCTGATGGCTGCGGTGGAGTTGATGCAGGTGATGAGAGCTGTCTGGGGGACCGAAAATGCCCACTGGGAGGGGTTGGGAAGGCCAGAAGTCGGAGGCGTCCCAGCAGAGGCGGCGGTGAGACCCTGTGCAGGGCAGAGGGGAGCCTCTCCAAGCATCTTCCAGGATCAGCTGGTTGGCGGTTGCCCCAGAGATCCCCAGCGAGAGGTGAGAGCCTCGTGGAGCAGGACGACCAGCCAGCAAGTCTTGTGGAAAGCGCAAAGTAGAAGCTGCTTTTGGGGGAAAGTCACTCAGGGTAGGAAGAAACCCTGCTGTGAAGCT
>NW_020954876.1:11710-17684 GCF_900497805.2 Vombatus ursinus
CACCTCTCCCTACAGCTATCAAACTTTCAGATGCTTTGAAGTCACAGGGATAAGTGGGACTCAGAGTTCAGAACTAGGGGCAAATGGGTAGAAGCTGCAGGCTTGATGGAAGTTAAAACTCATCAAGAGTTGGAGCTTTGAGAGGGAGAAGATGCTGCCACAGATGCCCCTCAGAGGTCTCATTATACAGAGGAGGAAACTCAGTTCCAGACTGGTTAAGGGGCTTGTTGTCTGAGGCCACACAGGTCATAAGCAGCAGAGGAGAGATCGGAACCCAGGTCCCCCAACTCCATACCCCAGCCTCTTTACTGATGAGTAATAATTGTCACGCATATTGATGAAGCAGCTGGGTGGTGCAGTGGTTAAAGCCCTGGACCTGGTGTCAGGAAGACTCAATTTTAAATCCAGACGCAGACACTTCCTAGCTATGTGATCCTGGGCAGGTCACTTAACCTCTCTTTGCCTCAGTTTCCTCATCTGCAACAACAGGCATAATAACAGCACCTACCTCCCAAGGTTATTGTAAGGCTCAAATGAAGTAATAGTTGTAAAGTGCTTAGTATAGTGCCTGGCACATGGTAGGTGCTATGGAAACTTTAGCCACTATTATTATTATGTCATAGAGGAGAGTTTGTCTTGAGTATAAGTAAATGACTACTGGTATATCTCGCACCTCTGAGAACTGAAATTTGGTGGGGATAGGCAGAGGAGTCCTTAAAAAGAGCTAAAAATAAATCTAGGAGAGAAAGATCAGATGAGAAAGATGATTAAAGGCAACATGCTATAAGCAGAAAAAAGAGCCAAGCAGAATTTGGTTTGCCATAACATGACCATGTTTGACACATTGGCAATTAAAAGTGTGATTTATTCACATAGTCATTTCAAATTTCAGCGATGCCATATTACTGTGAGCCATGGACCACTGTAGCACCAAAGAATTGATGTGAATGAAGTCAAGTGGGCTTTAGGAAGCATTGCTAACAATAAGGCTAGCAGAGGTGATGGAATTCCAGCCGAGCTATTTAAAATCCTAAAAGATGAGGCTGTTAAACCGCTGCACTCAATATGCCAGCAAATTAGGAAAACTCAACTGCGGCCACTGGACTGGAAAAGATCAGTTTATGTCCCAAAATCCTATAAAAGGGCAATACCAAGAAATGTTCAAGTTACCAAACAACTGTGCTCATTTCACATGCCAGCCAGGTTATGCTTAAGATTCTACAAGCTATGCTTCAACAATGTGTGAGCTGAGAATTAGCACAAGGTCAGGCAGAGGGACCAAATTGCCAACATTTATAAGCAAGGGAGCTCCAGAAAAACATCTACTTCTGCTTTACTGACTCCACTAAAGCCTCACAATAAAATGTGGCAAGTCTTGGGGGGGGGGGGGCGGCGCGGGGAGACCAAATCATCTTACTTGTCTCCTGAGGAAGCTGTATGAGGGTCAAGAAGCAACAGTTAGAATTGAACATGGAACAACTAATTGGTTTAAGATTGGGAAAGGAGCATGACAAGGCTGTATGTTGTCACTTTATTTATTTAACTTTTATGCAAAGTATATTGTGCAGAATGCCAGGCTGAATGAATCAAAAGCTGGACTTGAGGTTGCCAGGAAAAATATCAATAATCTCAGATATGCAGATGATACCACTCTGATGGCAGAAAGCAAAGAATTAAGAAGACTCGATGAGAGTAAAATAGTGTGTAAAAGCTGGCTTGAAGCTTAACATCAAAAAAAAAAACTAAGATCTTGAGGACTGGTCTCATAGCTTCTTGGCAAATAAAGGGGGCAGAAATGGAAGCAGTGTCAGATTTTATTATTCTGGGGCTCAAAGATCTGGGGCAGATGATAACTTCAGCTATCAAATTAAAAGACGCTAACTCCTTGGAAGGAAAGCTGTGGCAATCTGGATAGCAAACCAGAAAGCAGACATCACCTTGCCAACAAAGGTCCATGTAGTCAAAGCTAGGATTTCTCCAGCAGCAATGTCTGGCTATGAGAGTTGCACTATTAAGAAAGCTGAGCACCACAGAATCAATGCTTTTGAATTGCGGTTGAGAGTCCCTTGGACAGAAGGAGATCAAATCAGTCAATACTTGAAGAAATTAATTCAGTCTATTAACTGGAAAGCATGGGCAGCTAGGTGGTATATAATGTGCTGGCCCTAGAGTCAGGAAGACTCATTTTCCTGAGTTCAAATCCAGCCTCAGACTCTTATTAGCTATGTGACTCTGGGCAAGTTACTTAACCCTGTTTGCCTCAATTCTTCACCTGTAAAATGAGCTGGAAAAGGAAATGGCAAACCACTTCAGTATCTTTGCCAAGAAAACCCCAAAGTGGGTCATGAAGAGTTGGGCGTGATTGAAAATGACTGAACAACAAAAATTCACTAGAAGATCAAATTCTAAAGTTGGAGCCTAAATATTTTGGCCACGTAATGAGAAGACAGGACTCATTGGGAAAGACCCTGATGTTGGAAAAGTTTGAAGGCAAAAGGGTAAGGGGATAGCAGAGAATAAGATGGATAGATAGTATCATGGAAACAACCAACGTGAGTTTGGAGAGACTTTAGGAGACAGTAGATCATAGATAATAGAGGATAGAAATGCCTGGTGTGCTATGGTCCATAGGATCACAAAGAGCCAGACATGACTGAATGACTGAACAAATATGCATGCCCACAAGGGAAACAGCAAGGAGTAGAGTGGCCTTTTCAGGCTAACCTAATTGGACAGGGAATGTATCTAAGCAAACAGTTATGATCAAAGATTGCTTCTTGGCCTGCTAAAGACCGGAGCAACTGTGGATTTGGGCAAACCTTTTGACAGTTTACCATTTTGTCCTTGTAGACAAAATCAAGAGAGCTGCATTAGATCATAGTTAGGTAAATTTGTAAGTAATGGAATGGTCAGACCCAAAAAATAGTAGCTAATGGGTTGATGCTAACTTGGAAGGACAACTCCAATGGAATGCTTAACATTTCTTAACATTTTCATTAATGGCATACTTATTAAATTCAAGATTCCACAAAGCTGGAAAAATAACTAACACACTAGATGACAAAATCCAAATGGATCTGAGAGCATCAAAGACTATTCAGAGTTCAAAGACAAGCTTAGAGGCCTCTGGTCCAACCTATGACCTGCAACATTCTCCCAAGTGGTCATCCAGTTTTGCCTGAAGCCTTCCCATAAGGAGGAGTACACAACCTCCTGAGATTTTCCACTCCACTTTTTTTTTTTTTTTCGGTGAGGCAGTCAGTGTTAAGTGACTTGCCCAAGGTCACACAGCTAGTACGTGTTAAGTGTTTGGTCTGAGGCCGGATTTGAACTCAGGTCCTCCTGACTTCAGGGCTGGTGCTCTATCCACTGTGCCACCTAGCTGCCCCTCCACTCCACTTTCAGTTACTGTCAGGAGACTTTTCTAATCGCAGGCTACCAAAGCTTCGTCTCTGAAGCTCCCACCTATTGCTCCTAGCACGGCTTCTGAAGCCAAAGAGAGCAAGCCTAATCCTTGTTTGAAGGACAGCCAGCATATTGGAGATCACAGTGTCCTCGTCTGTAAAATAATGATCCTGACTTCCCTACTTCCTGGTCCTATGACCTTCAACAACTCATTATTGTGCCTCAAGCCTCTGATTCTTCATGCAAATAATCACAGATCACATTTCAGTGTCAGTTTTATTCTTAGAAGGCACCTTCTTCAGTGGCCTCTTACTCGACTGCTGGACAGCGCTCTCTCTTTGGTGCAGAAACAAAAGAATGTCCATACATCATCGTACTATATGGTACATACAGCTACAATCGTCCCTCCATGCCCACACCTTTCCTGTAAGATATCACACATTTTGTCACCTTCAGAAGGGTCTTTCTAATACCATGTCCCAAGTGGGTGGCTCGCTTTGCCATCCTGTCTGTGTGATTGAGTCTGGGGTCTGGGAGAAACTGATTGAATACTCAATTCTTCCTTTTCCTTAAGGAAGTCTTCTTGTTTAGTCATTTCAGCTGTGTCCAACTCTTTGTTATCCTGTTCTGGGGTTTTCTTGGCAAAGACACTGGAGTGGTTTGCCATTTCCTTCTCTAGCTCATTTTGCAGGTGAGGAAACTGACGCAAACAGAATTAAGTGCCTTGCCCAGGGTCACATAGCTAGTAAGTGTCTGAGTCTGGATTTGGACTCAGGTCCTTTTGGACGCCAGGCCTGGCACTCTATCCACTGTGCCACTCAGCATGGGTTGCTCACTTGCAAATGCAGGGAGGCTTAGATTCCCAAGGGCACTTGTCTTGCTGATTAGTAAAAAAAAAAAAAAATTCCAATAAACATCCCATTCACCCCAGGGCTTCAACCCACGTGGTTGGAGGTGGCACTGAATTCTCAAAGGCTCGGGCAGGCTCTACCAAGCTGGAAAGCTTTCATAGACATGGCACCCAGTGATAGACTTGAAGGCGTGTTGAAGATCTTACTCTGGGACTTTGGGCTGAATCTGATAAGATGAAAATGAACAGTGTGATAGGACAGCCAAGAGAAGGGATTCTGTCTCAGGCTGCATCAGGTCTTCTTACGCCTCATTCCTCAACACTCCTCTTTGATCCAGTGACACCAGCCTCCTGACCGCTCCACCAAGATCTTCCATGTCTCCAGGCATTTTCTCTGGCTTTTTCTCCCCCCATTCCTGGAACACGCTCTCTCTCCTGCGCTCTGACTTCCAACTCGCTGGCTTCCTTTAAGTCCCGACTCGAGTCGTTCCTCCTGCAGGAAGCCTTCCCACAACCTCTCTTAATTCCAGTGCCTTCCTTCTATTCATCTTTTCCTATTTATCCTGTAGATAGCTTATTTTGCATATAGAATATTGGTCTGCATGTTGTCGCCCCCATTAGACTGTAAGCTCCTTGAGGGCAGGGACGGTCTTTTGCTTCTTTTTGTATATTCAATGCTTAGCTCAATGCCTGGAACGTAATTGTTGCTGCTGTTGAGTCATTAGGTGATGTCTGACTCTTTTTGACCTCATAGACTGTAGGATGGCGGGCCCTTCTAGCCTCCACTCTCTCCTGAAGTCTGTCAGAGCTCACGTTGGTCGCTTCCACGACTCTATCCATCCCATCCTCTTGTGTCCCATTTTCCTTTTGCTTTCATCTTTCCTGACACCAGAGTCTTTCCCAATGAGTCCCCATCTTCTCCTTATGTGGCCAAAGTGTTTAAGCTTCAGCTTCAGTATCTGACCTGCCTGTGAATTGCCTGATTTAATTTAAGTGGCTAATAATAGGTGCTTAATAAATGTTTATTAAATGAATGAATAATAATAATAATGATGGCTATCATTTTTATAGCACCTTAAGTTTTGCGAGTTGCCTCGGCCTATTTGATTCTCTCTACATCCCTGGGAGGTAGGTGTAACTATTATCCCCATTTTACAGATGAGGAAACTGAGCCTTAGTTAAGTGGTTTGCCTGTGGTCACCTAGCTAGATCACAGAACCATAGATCTAAAGCTGGAAGGCTCTTCAAAGCTCCTGAGTCCAAACTTCTCCTAGACCAGGGTCATAGAGAGCTAATAAGCACGTTAGGCAGGATTTCAATCCAGCTCCTCCAGACTCTCACAATGCCATTCACTCCTCTTGTTGGCTGGTCCCGCCAACCGCCTCCTACATCTGATGGGGTTGGAATCTGAGCCCCAGAAAGGAAAAATTCTGGCCCTGATGGGGTTGGAATCTGAGCCCCAGAAAGGAAAAACTCTGGCCCCAGAACATTTCCCACCCTTGGTAATTCTATTGCCTCATGGACTCTGTACTTTCCCAGTGGCCAAATCTCTGGAGGCTACGGTCCCATCAACTGGTCTTTCATTGTGGCTACACCCAATCTCCCTTCTATTGTCTTGCCTCCCTATGGCCCCAGGCCACTTCCCATCATTGGTCCTGCCTAGGCTCCATTTCCCACCCTTGGGAATTCTATTACCTCATGAACTACTTGGCCACTCTC
>NW_020954876.1:17772-50300 GCF_900497805.2 Vombatus ursinus
CTAAAAAACCTTGTCTTTGACTGAAAGAAGGCTTGGGTCGAATTCTTTCGGGCAGGACCCGAGTCTTGTGATTTTGGGGTCCCAGCACCCCTGAACCCCTAAACCGCATCACATCCACACTGAACTGTAGCCACCACAAGGCCTGTCTAGGTTGCTGTGACCTAGAGACCTCCTCACATAGTTAAAACAAGTCAAAGCCTTCACCTTGAACCATCAGGAAAGACTCCAGCATGCATGGTGTGGAGGGCTGGCACCAAGTTCCTACCACAGAGAACTAAGGAGCACTCTGTCCCTGCATCTCCATCATCCATCAGGGTTTTGTTCCCTGTTGTGATGCTCAGTCAATGCCTGAAACCCATCTCAGTTCCTGCCACCATCCTTGGAGACTCCAATGGGCCATCCTCCCCTTTACCATCACCGTGACTGCTGAGTTCTCAGGTCTACAAAAGCAGTTCCACCATTCAGCTTTCGGCAATCAAAATCTCTCAAGAATTCCTTTTATGATGTTTCTTCATGAGATAAATTAAAAGAGTTTTCTCAGGAAAGAAGTTTCTCTTCATCCCCTTTCTCTATACCTCACTCAGTGTGGCTTCTGCTATGACAAGTAACAGTCTTCCCAGAGGGACAGTTCAATTACCAGTCTCTCAAGATTCTCTTTCCTACCAAAGATGCAGTAACATATCTTTAGCCTTTATGGGAGAGAAGCTATTGAAGCTGGGATTACATGTGATTCTGTAATATTCAAGTATTATCTTATATAACAGAATTCAAAGATGGTTTCTTGGAAGAAATGGGACCTGAGCTATGAAAGATAAATGGAAGAATGGGTGTGGGAACTTGGAGCACAGGAGAGGGTGGGAGCCAAGGCCTCTGGGTGGCAATGAGCCTGGTTAAAGAGGTGGAAGGGCAATGATTTGGAGATTTAGGTTGGGCATGTGGGTAAGTTAACCCACACACTTTGTCCTTCTGTTTGTCTGCAGCCATCGGGTGCCGACTTTGATATCTTCCTTGGCAGACCCAAGCTCCACGAATGGCTTCTGCGGGTAGAGGAAATTGTGGGTCACAGACTATTCCAGGAGGCCCACGAGAAACTGCTAACCATCAGGAATTGGGATGTATCCATTTTAGACCCCAGTGTGAGAAAGAAGATCCTGATTATGATAGAGAAAATGACCAAATGAATGGAGAAGGTTCTTTTAACATGGGCAGGTCTTCTGGGAGTGGGAAGACTTTGGTTGCCCAGAGGGCTTAGGGGTATTTTGCACATCCTAAAGATTATGGTCTTCCAATCCTTCTCTTAATAAAGAGTCAGTGTCTGGGCTACAACCCAGTGAGGAGTCTTGGCCTTTGCTAGCAGACTTCTCCATGGAACATCACCTAAGGGTCTCATCTAATGGTTGCATTGGTGGGGGGTGTCATTTAGGAGTAATAGGAAAGATGTGAGAAGTGGAAGGAATAGCAGGACTCCTCTAAGAACTGATTGGTTCCCTCCTTCAAGGGGACAGGCCACACCTAGCTGATGAGAGGTTTGATTTAAGCAGCCTAAGTAGCAACAAAAAGAAAGCAATGGGGGTAACAGAGCTTGTGGGTAGGAAAGAAGCAGAATGTACCTGCCCTGCAATTTCCAGAAGAGGCCAAGTGGGCCCCATCCCCCTTTTGCTATTTCCAAAAGGAGTTCCCCAAAGTTCCCAAGATGGGAACACTTCCACTTTCCTGGGTCGTTGCTCTGTTCAAACTAGATTAGTGATGACAACTGGTTCCTGTGTGCTCAGGCACAGGTCTCCCAAAGTGACATATCCAACCCCATTCTCTTTCTTGAGCTGAATGCTGCACCACCATCTACCAAGTCCTAGACTTCTCCACCTGGAGGTTCTGTAGACATCATAAAGCTCAGTTCTGTCCTCATCCCCCCACCCCACCTCTGCTGTTGCATCCCTCTCAATCTGCCCGGTGTTATCTCTATTTCCTTTCCGTTCACATGTTATCTACCTGAAGGAACATAGGCTCCTCCAGGGCAGGAATTGTTCGATTGATGTCTTTGGCAACCAGGTGCCATGGTGCACGGACTTGGAGTCAGGAAGCCTAGAGTTTCAATCCTGCCTCAGACACTAGCTGTTTGACTCTTAGCAAATCACTTAACTTTGCCTTGGTTTTCTCACCTACAAAATGGAGGTAAGAATAACACCTCCAGGGTTGTTGTGAGGATCAAATGAGGTATTTGCAAAGATAATATTTCTAAAGGCTTTACAAACCTTAAAGGGCTATCTAAATGCTAGCTAGATAAATAGCTAGATAGCTAGTAGTAGTAGTAGTAGTAGTAGTAGCAGCAGCAGCAGCAGCAGTAGTAGTGGTGATGGTGGTGGTAATAGTAGTAGTAGCGGCAGCAGCAGCAGCAGCAGTACCAATAGTAATAATAACAGTAGTAGTAGTAGTAGTAGTAGTAGTAGTAGTAGTAGTAGTAGTAGTAGTAGAGGTAGTGGTGTGGTGGTAATAGTAGTAGTAGTAGTAATAGCAGCAGCAGCAGCAGCAGTAGTAGTGGTGATGGTGGTGGTAATAGTAGTAGTAGCAGCAGCAGCAGCAGCAGTAGTACCAATAGTAATAATAACAGTAGTAGTAGTAGTAGTAGTAGTAGTAGTAGTAGAGGTAGTGGTGTGGTGGTAATAGTAGTAGTAGTAGTAATAGCAGCAGCAGCAGCAGCAGCAGCAGCACACATCATAGGGTCTTGCCCAGGGTAGGCACTTAATAAACGTTTTGTTGAATTCAAGTTAATTGAAGTAAAGTGAAGTGAATAGAATTGGATGGAAATTGGGTGGAAATTGCCCTTCAACAATATACTCATGAGACAATAATTCATTGAAGACTTCTTGCATGCACTCAAGGGTCTCCACTGGAATGGGGCACTGTTTCTTTGGGGAGTGGCCAAGGTCCTTCAGGCCTACATCTCCCCTCTCCCTTTCTTGCACCTCTCAAAGAACTCCTCCCTGGGATATTCTCACAGGCAAGTTCTCTTAAAGTCATATGACCCATTACCCCAACTACCATCAAGGGAAGGAATTGTTTTCCACACACAGAGATAGGTATTGCAAAATCCAGGACGTGGTGTTCCATGCTTAACACACTTGCTGACCAAACTGAGCTGAAGTTCCCTCTGTATCAAGCAATGTCTCAGTTAAGGTGGAATGGCATTCACTTGCCCATCGCTGCCTTCTTGGGTGGTACCTTGGTTGTTTCCAAGCAGCTGCCAGGCTTCCTCAAGAGATACTCCCACCTTCATCAGCCCTATGTATATTTCTCATGCCTTTGTCAAGTACAGAAGGCTTCAATGTTCTGACTGAGGATTTGGGGAAGAAAAAAATATAAGTAGTCAGTCAATAAATATTAAGTGCCTACTATGTGCTAGGCACTATGCTAAGCGCTGGAAGCGCAAAAAAAGGCCAAAGACAGTTCCTGCCCTCAAGGAGCTCACAATCTAATGGAAGAGAATCCCACAGTACTTATTCCCCAGTAACTTACCCCTGCATCTAGGGTTATACCAGCGAGCCCCAAACTATTAGGAACCTGAGAGGCCCCTGAGGAATAAGATCCATTGGCCCTCTTTTGAGAACTATGTGTTCATATTCTTTAGCTACTCATTCATTGAGGAAAGTCTCTGGGTCTTGTATTATTCTCCTATATATCTTAAATATCAGAGCCTAGCACTTTGTTATAGTTACCTGTGACATCCCCCAGCAGACTCCAAGTTCCACTAATGCAAAAACTGTGGTTTATATTAACTCTATTTGTACACTAGAATCTATAACAGTTCTCTATAAACAGCAGAAACTTCATAAAATAATTGCCAAAAGGAACTAAATCAATGGGTTTTGAAAAGGGAATTTCTGCAGGATTTCCAGTGATGTAGCACACTTTTTCTGTTAACACTAATAATGCCTTTTCCCAGATGGCAGAGCTGGCACAGAGACACAATGGAGAGTTAAAGCAATGTAGCTGGTGGGAAATAGGAAGCTGGAAAAGCTAATTGATATTAGGCCAAACTGAGAGAAATTAATACTATACTATCATATTAATAACCAATTTTTAATTCTGATCCACCTTTTCTCTCTTCTATTTTCTGTAAAGGCCCAACTCCTGTTAAGGTCAGTCAGTCTCTGAAGGTTATGGCTGATGGAGGAGGTTGCCCCTGACATTCAAGGAACATGCTTATCAACTTTGGGTGGGACCCCATCCAACTAGGGGACCTAATTTCTGTTGAGAGTATAAACAGAATCCAGTCTGAGCTAGAGAAGAACCCCTGTCCTTCATCTCCTCCATTAGATTTTAGGGTGACCCAGCTTATGAAAGAGAAAACCAGACAGAGAGGTCTGGATAGAGATGGCTTCCTCCTGCCCAAACTACTGGAAGCTGCTGAGTCTTATGATTATGCCACATTCTCAGCAGGAGAAGCCGAAGACTTTTAGCCCACCTCTTCACTAAATGTCCACCAATCGAGGTTATTTTCACCTGTCAGGGGAATTTCCTTTCAGAAGGTATCTAAGACATTTTAGGATCTCCCTTGGCATCTTTGGTTACCAAGGAAAACTGCTGACCATCAATTTTTTGCTTGCCAGCAAGTCTAATTAATAAATTGATGATTAATTACCCAGAAACTGTCTCTCAGGGTTTTCATTTGCTGAAAATCAAATCAAGAGGCATGTATTACTTGCCTTCTATATACCAGGCACTATACTAGGCACTGGGGATACAAAGACAAAACAAAAGACCCACTCTAGAGGAACTCACAGTCTTATGGAGGAGACAACATTTAAACAATGAACAAGCAAACTATGAGATAAATTGTAGATAACAGAGGGAAAGTCCTCATCCTCAAGAACAATCCAAAAAGCCTTCTTGAAGAAGATGGTGTTTTTGCTGAAATCTGAAGGAAGCCAGGGAAGCCTGAGGAGAAAGGGAATTCATGTTCCAGGAAAGAACTTAAAATATCTCATTGGAAAAAAAACTGGCCTGGAAAAAAAAAAGATTAAAGAGAGATAATATAAGAATTGTTGGACTACCTGAGAGCCATGATCAAAAAAAGAGTCAGGACACTATACTTCAAGAAATTATCAAAGAAAATTGCCCCAAGTTTTGTAACTGGAGGGTAAAATAGAAATTGAAAAGATTCATCAATCACTAACTGAAAGAGATGGAAAATCAAAGCTCATGGCAACATTACAGCTGAGTTTCAAAGCTCGCAGGTCAAGGAGAAAATATTATAAGCAACTAGAAAGAAACAATTCAAATATTGTGAAGCTGCAGTCAGAATAACACAAGACTTAGCAGCTTCTACATTAAAAGACTGAAAGGCATGAAATACGATTCCAAAGAGCAAAGGAGCTGAGTTTACAAGCAAGAATAGCCTACCTAGCAAGGCTGAGTGTAATCTTGCAAGGGAAAAATAGATATTTAATGAATTAAAGGACTTTCTGACCTAAACAGAAAATTTGAAAAAACATGTGTATAGGCTTGGGGTTGAGTTGATTATGATGGGATGATTCTAAAAAAATAAAACTGGTCATAGTGTATATTCTTTGTAACATATTGTTGCATTCTTTTAGCTGGTATTTTATTTAGAATTTTGCATCTATATTCATTAATGTAATTGATTTATAATTTTCTTTCTCTGCTTTTACTCTTTCAGGTTTAGGTATCAGCATCATATTTGTTTCATAAAAGGAATTTGGTAAGATTCCTTCTTTGCCTATTATTCCAAATAATTTATTTAATGTTGGAATTAGTTGATATTTAAATGTTTGATAGAATTTACTTGTAAATCCATCTATCTGATCCTGGTTCTTTTTTCTGAGGAAGCTCATTTATGACCAGTTCAATTTCTTATGCTGAAATAGATCTATTTAGGGGCAGCTAGGTGGCATAGTGGATAGAACACTGACCCTGTAGTCAGGAGGACCTGAGTTCAAATCTGGCCTCAGACACATAACACTCACTAGCTGTGTGACTCTGGGCAAGTCACTTAACCTCAATTGCCTCACCAAATAGAATAAAATAGTTCTATTTGGATATTCTATTTCCTCTTCTGATAATCTAGCCAATTCATATTTTTGTAAATGTTCTTCCATTTCATTTAAATTATTAAATTTATTGGCATGTAATTGGGTAAAATAACTCCTTATAATTGTTTTAATTTCATATTCCTTAGTGATAAAATCACCCTTTTCCTTTTTAATACTAGTGATTTGCTTTTCTTCTCCCTTTTTTTAATCAAAATAACCAATGGTTTGTCTATTTTTTTTTTTATAAATATAGGTTATACATTATGACCAAATGGGATTTGTACCAGAAACACAGGGACCCTGAATAATGGTAGGGATAATTGGGAGACTCAAGCAAATCAAGGTAATGTATCCATTTTCATAGCACCTACCTCTTTTGTGAGGCTCCAAATGAGATACCACATGTAAAGTGCTTTACAGACCTAAAAGCACTGTCTGGATGTGAGTTTTTATTATTAAATAACAAAGTATCTAGATGGTGCAGTACAAGACACTCAGATGCACACCCTCGCTGGAGCCATCTTGAGCGAATGCCGGGTGTGTCCTTTCTCATGAGAAAGCAATAAAACTCCTTTTTGCCTTTCTTAAGAAAAAGTCTCTGATTTGATCGTTTTGGGGGTCACAAACACCCCACACACTGGAATGACTGAACCAATTCACAGATCCTCCAGCATTTGTCATTTTCCATTTTTGTTGTCATTGACAATCTGCTCATGGAACCTCAGTTACTTGAATTTGCCTTTCTCTAATAGTGATCTGGAGTATTTGTTCTCAACTGTTATTAATAGTTTGGATTTCTCCCTTTGAAAATATAATACAATAAACACTTATTAAGCACTAGACTAAGCCCTGGGGATACAAATAAGAGACAGTCTCTGCCCTCAAGGAATTTACAATTGAATAGGGAGAGGGCAAAAGGAAGCTGGAAGGAGCTGTGCTGGGGTGGGGATGCAAACATCTTGTTCTGTGCAGTTCAAAACAAACAGTGGTGCTGATGCAAAACTGCCTGTTCATAAGTTTTTACTATTTATCTATTGGAATGGATCTTGTTCTTATACGAATCAGTTCCTTATTTATCTTGGAAGTGAGACCTTTGTCAGAGAAACTTTCCGCAAAGATTTTTCTCCAGGTTAACTATTCTCCTCCAATTTTCACTACACTGATTTGTTTGCAAAACCTTTTTAATTTTATGTAAGCAATTTTTTTCTTCTATAAAATTCTCTATCCCTTATTTGGTCATGAACTCTTCCCCAACCATTTATCTCCAAGGTAATTTCTTCCTTGTTCTAATTTATTTGTGATGTGACCTTTTTCAGATAAGTTTTGTTTTGGTTGTCTTTTTTTAAGGAATCCAAACATGCATTTTACTAAACTAAGGTGAGTGCTTTGCATCAAAAGAAGCTGCGGTCATTTGGGATAAGTAAGTGACTTTATTAAGTCAAATTAAAAAAAAAAGACAAGACATAAAGAAATTCTCAAGTAGTAATGAAGCTTTTATCCTCTATACATTTGAAGTTTACCTTGGTGTCTCCAGCTTTGCCCACGGCTTTGCTCACTGTCTTTGTATCGATCGTTTCCCACACCTCTACAGTTGAGTACCGCTTTCAGTTCTGGACACCCCGTACTGGGATAAGTACGGCCAAACCCGAGCTCGTCACGTGAGGACAGGGTGAAGTGACTGGGGTGGCTTGAAGGCAGGAGACTTCAGCTCTCTCCCGCTTAACACACCTAGGTGACCTTGGACAATTCACGAGTTTCCCCATCTGTGTAAGGAGGGGGATGTCACCTTCTTCCCATCCCATTTGATGACATCATAGACAGAAGACAGGCCAGAAGAGAGATGTACTAGGCCAAGCAAAACGTGGTGTTTCTGCCCCGCCTTCCCAGCCCCTCCTCTCCATCAGTGAAGACACTGCTCTGCTCTCCAAACTGCAGAAGAAAGCAGCCACCCTTCGTCCTGGCCTCGCAAGGCTCCGGGCTGGCTTTTTGCATCCCGGGGCTCCTTTCCTCCTGCCAATCATGGTCTTTACGGTTCCGCGCCTCTGGAGTAAGCTTTTCGCTTTCGTCTTTGTCCTGGCTTGGCCTGACAGACAGCAGGTACCTGAGCTCCTGTCTGAGATTCCATCCAATTCGGAGAATTCGTGATTCTTACTCTGGAACAGAGGAGCGAGAGCAGACCGGACCACAGAGAGGGCAGGGGAGAGGTCGTCAGCCCTCCAATGGGGCGCCCGCTCGGTGACGGGGCGTGCCCCTCCCCATTCTGAGCCCTGCTGGGGCAAAGCCGAGTGCTGAACTCCGATCGCCCAGCCCTAGGCCCGGCTCCAGCTCTCGCCATGGTCCTTAACTTGTACCTGAATCTGTTCTCCTCCTCCTGCCGCTCTCTCTACATCTTCGCCAAGCTGCACGTCATCTCCTTCGAGATGATACCTGTGGACCTGATGAAAGGTCAGAGAGCCCCGGAGAGCCCAGAGAGCACCTGGTCTAGAACCAGCTGGCCGAGTAGGGATAGTCTAAGGCAGTGGGATGGGGTGGAATCGGGGTTGGGAGGCACTGCCAGGATCTGGAGTTTGGAATCAGTCTAGAACCCATCAGTGGAGAAAGGCCATCCTAGGACCAGCAATGGCAAGGAACCGGGGTGGAGTTTACCAGAGGAAGGGGTCCTTCATCCTAGAACCCATCGGTGGAGGGGACCAGTCTAGAATTCTGCATCGGAGAGGACTCATAATAGGGGGGACCAGCAGAGAGTCCATTTGGGGAAAGGACCAGTCTAAAACTCAACTAAACAAAACTAAAATTTTCCAGGCAGCTAAAGGGCTTGGTGAAGGGTCAGAGACTTCTGGTTTGAAGGTCTCTCAGAGGCCACTTAGCCCAATGACTTCATTTCACTGATAAGGAAACAGATTGGAAGAGGTTAAGAAAATCACCTTACAAGTCATACAAGAGGCTGGATTTGAACCTAGGTTCTTGTACTCCACATCTATAAAGGGGGGAATGAAAGAGGAAGAGGTGTGCAGTACTATGCTGTCATTCTACACCCCTATTAACCTCTTACTTTCTCTTCTCCCCCAAGCCCCACAGGACTTGGCCTTCAGTCCCTGATGTACCCAAAGGGAACGCCTCCTCAGCTAGAAAACTCAGGTTTTCTCTCCTCCCTCCCTCCCTCCCTCCCCTGCAGTCTCTGGACAAACCTCACCACCATTCCCCTGTATTTCTGAGAAATTTCAAGCTGGAATACCAAAGGATTCCTTGTAATTCAACATTTATCAAGCATCTATGATGCGCCAGGCTCTGTGTAAGCTCCTTGAGGGCCTGTCTTAATCTCTTTTTTTGGGGGGGGGGTGTTTTTGTAGCTCCAGTCCTTAACACAGTCAAGGCACTGTGCTTAATAAATATTTAGTTGATTGATTAATGTAAATGCAAAATAAATAACCAGAGAAAAGGAGTGGGAGGACTCCCTGATCATCCCAGAAGATGTGAGGCTCTCAGCCTTCGGGCTCATGCTCGACTCTGGGTTCTACTTTCCCATCAGCCTCTCCCTAAAGACCTCACAGAGCCCAAGATGGAACAATGGTAACCATAGGTGTCTGAGCTGTACCATTAGCTGTCACAGAGAGTTCAGGAGTCAGCTGTACCTCTGAGAAGATGCCAATTTGGCATCTCACTCTACGAGACATGCCTCATGTGGATTCCCTGACTGAGGGAGAGGGAAGGAAAAAGCTCTCAAATAGAATAATGCTTTAAGATTTCCTCTGGCCCCCCTGCCTGGAGGTTAGGTGGGTTCCATTTCCCCCCTCCCCCATGCTTCTCCAATAACCTTAAGGGGATTTGGGAAGAAAAGTTAGGCTGTCACGGCTCTACCTTCCATTTGCAGTTGGAGAAACTGTTCCAGTTGCCAGGGTCCCCTGTACTAATGTTCCATTTCACCAGTAACAGTTGATTAGCTTTTACAAAGAAATATCTACTTCCAAGATGAGAGTAAGAAGAAATACACAAACATCCTCTTCACCAATGCCTGGGGGAGGGACACCACTGCCACCTGGCCTCAGTCTCTGGCCAGAGGAGGACTTTAGGTTCACAGTTCAGCTCAGTTTCTATGGACCACAGTCCCAAGTTCCAAGTCCCAAGTGCCCTGGGACTGACTGACTCCACCATTTGGACTGGGCCCCTGTCTCCAAGGTCTCCCTGGCTCCCCAAGTCCAGTAGGACTTCTGATGTCTGTACCTAGAATCACAAAGGACAAGTCAACACACAACCCTCAGCCTGATGCTCCGGGCCATAAGGCAGAGAAGAAGGGAGGAAGGGAAAGTAGCCCTTCCCCCTACTCAGTCCCTTTATGGCACCCAGCTCTCGGTGGGCCCTCACCCCCCCCCCCGATGTTGCTGGAAAGAGAGTACACGTCCCAGGATGGCAGTCCTTAAAGATTCCGTTCTGACCATGCAGCTGCCACCCGTGTGACAGGGCAGATCCAGGTTAGGTCAGGTGACATGAGCGTAGGCCAAAGTCCCCTTTACATATGCAGAGCTCCATCTCCCACCTCCCCAGGCTGTCCCCATGCCTGGAACACTCTCCTTCCTCTCCTGCCTCTCAGAATCTGTAACCAAATTCAGGGCTCAGCCCCCAGCTGCTTAGTGCCCCCCGTCTTGATGCGTGTGTGCCTGTGTGTCCTACAGGTTCTATTTTGTTTAGTCTGTGAACACGCGATCCTCCTAATAGAACGTCTGCTCCTGAAGGCAGGGACCATTTCCATTTTGGTCTGCACGTTCCCAGTGCCCGGCACAGTGCCTGGCCCAGAAGAAGCACTTAATGAGTGCTTGTGGAGCAAACACATGAATGAACAGCTGCCCTTTGAGGGTCTTATTAGCCCCTTTTTACACATGAGGAAACTGAGGCTCAGGGAGGATCCTGCCCTTGGCCAAGGTGATAGAGCCAGTAAGTGTCCGAGCCAGGAGAGGAACCCAGGTTCCTCCTGACTCCAAGCCAAACGTATGGGACCCCAGAGTTTGCAAAGAGGTTTTGCTCACACCGAGGCTTCGAGGTGGGTCGTCTAAGTGTCTGACTCCCAATCAGAGGATGAGGAAATTCGGAGTCAGAGAAAGGAAGTGGCTTGACCACAATCGCCCCTATTAACTGCTGGCCCTAGAACTCACACCCAAGTCTTCTGCCTCCAGGACTTCTGTCCTTTCCATTGCATTGAAAAGTTATGTGCTCACATAGGGACTTTCCCTGAAGGTCCGCCTCCCCCACCCTCCACGCCTGGCTTTCCCCTTGGCAGCTCTGGGGGAGAGGCAGGACTGGGCTGGTTCCAGTATTCAGAATCCTGTGTTGCCTCCTCTTTCTCAGCTGAACACCACAGCAAAGAGTTTGTCCAGATAAGCCCGCTAAAGAAGGTGCCAGTCATGAAGGATGAAGACTTCGTCTTGGGAGAAAGGTAACCCGGGGCCGGGAAGGCCTGGCCTGGCCTTGCTGCTGCACTGGCCTGGCTGCCATGCTCTGATCCCTGCCAGGAGAAACGGTCATGGGAGCCTGGGGAAGACAGGACTTAGAGGGGGCATGAGAACCCTCCCCAAGCTTTCCTGTAGATCAGGAATTAGACCTGCTTGGCCCTGGAGGGTGGCACCAGGAGCAGTGGGCAGAAGGCCACCAAATCTGGGGGTCAGGGATGGCTTCTTAACTGTGAGAGTTGTCCCAGAGTGGAATGGGCCTCCTCCAAAGGTGGTGGGCTCCCCTCACCCCAGAAGTCTTCAAGCCAGACTCCATGGTCACTCCGAATTTGCTCATTAAGATGCTACCTTTTCTCCTTTCCATCTTTCCCACACCCTCCTATCGCCACCACCAAGAAATCAAGAAAAACAAAATCTACACATGTGTGGTCAAACACAACAAATTTCCACATTGCTCATGTCTGTCAAAGTAATGCCTCAATCCACACTCAAGTCCATCATCTCTCTATCAGGAGGTGACAGCATGCTTCATCATGAGTCCTCTGAAATTAAGTGGCGGACAAATCCCCCTACCCACAACCCCAGACTGGCTCACCTCCTCCTCTGAGCTCCCAAAGCAGCCAGTAGACCTTACAGTTAGCCAATATGTTAACTAGCATTTATTAAGCCCATGGCACAGGTGACACTATGAGCTAGTAGCCTAGCTAAGAGCAGGCCTCCTGACACCCAACTTGAAATGCTCACTTTGGCCTGGATTGTCACGGCGTCCTGCAGGCTTGGGCATGAAGGCCTCTTCCCATGTCTGTGCTCTGCCAAGTGTGTGTGTTTCTTTTCCTTTCTACAGTAAAAAGCCTGTGCCCTGGGGTGGCCAAGGAGGGGGATGCCAGCTTGATGGGTTGGCTTTGCCCACCTGATCTGAGCACCTCTGACAGAAACTCTGCTCTGCTCTAAGAACTTTTGGATGGAGCAGCTGGTGCTTGGGCTTAGGGGAGAAAGGGAGGGTGCAAGGAGGGGGTTTCCACCTTATTCCAGTTTGTATTCTAAGAAAGAGGAAGCCAGGCCTTGGCTGGGTGGGGATTCATCTCCTGAATCGCCAGAAAGTTGTTTGGTCAGAGAGACCTAGGCAAGTGAGGGCCAGAGGGGCAAGGGGCCATATGCCGCTCAAGCCTTTAGATCCAGGGAACAGGTAGGGGCCCTGAGGGGGAGCAGGAATGGAGAAAGTGCCCTGAAGCTGCCACTCTCGCTTCCGCTTTGCCAGCGTGGCCATCATGCTTTACCTGTGCCGACGGTTCAAGACCCCAGACCACTGGTACCCGGATGATGCCGAGGGCTGTGCACTCGTGGATGAGTACCTCGCCTGGCAACACCTGAACATGAAAAAGCATTGCAAAAAAGTCTTGTGGATGAAGGTGGGTGCAGCGGGGACACAGAGCCCCAAGCCCAAGAACGGCCTCCTGCTTCAGGCTTCCACTTCAAGTTTGTCTTATCCATCATCCCCAAACAGCCCAGGACGAGCTCAGACAGGGTCCTTAGAGTGCATGCCCCCTGAGGGCAAGGACTGCCTCTTCTTTTGTCCTGACATTCCCAACACTCAGCACCGTGCCTGGCACACAGTAAGTGCTAGTAGGTGCCTACTGATTGATTGGTTGGTTGGCAGGAGAGGGATGAATGAATTGCCCTTCACTGAAGGTATTTAAGTAGGTGCTAACACAGATACACAAACACACACACACACATACACATACTCACACTCACATACACACTCACAAACACATACACTCACAGACACACACATACACACTCACACACATACACATTCACACACGAACACATACTCACACTCAGACACACCCATACTCACACTCACAGACACACACACCCCTCTCAAGGGAGCCTTTCCCACACTAGGCCAGCTCTCATTTTTAGGTACTTTCCCTTCTTACAGCTGCCCCCACCCATCCTGATCCCGCCCTCTGGGCCAAGCAGACCCTTGTAACCCCTTCTCTAGGTGACAGCCCTTTGAATGCCTCCAGGCAACTCTCTTGCTTTCCCTGCCTTCTTGCCTCCAACCCCCCTCCCGACTCCTCCAACTGATTGTCCTGTCTCAGGGGCTCCAGGCCCTTCCCTGACACCTGACCAGTGTCTGCCCTGACCAGGGACGCCCTGCTCCAGATGACGTGTGGTCAGGCTGAAGGATGAGGACTCTCCTTTTCCTAATCGCAGAACTCTAAGGGCACTTCCTTCAGGAAGACCTCCCAGATTTCCCCCAGCTCTTTGCCTCTTGATGGTACCTTCTAACTCTTTCTGTCTCTCTCCCCTTTTACATCTTTACTGCTCAGTAAGCGCAGAGACAGTCTCAGTTCAGGGCTCTGCACACAGCAGGTGCTTAATAAACCAATGCTTTTAGGAACTGTGTGGATGTTAACAAGCAGGCCTGTAGTCCCCGATCTGATACCCAGCCACAGCCGGCCGGGGAGCCGCAGAGGATGCATGCGAGGAGGGGCCTTGACATCGAGTGCCGGGCAACTCCGAGAAGCCTCAAACCCCGTGCCCCCCCTAGAATATAGCAGGCAGGCTGTGGGGGAGGGTGGAGGAAGATGAGCGGGTGGGGCTCTGGATCTGGCTGCGCTCCCTGTTCATCTTGAGGCCTTGGTCTTCCCTGAGCTGCCCGTGGCTCTGCCGTGACTCCCCACTGGTCCCCCTGCATGCACAGCCCGGGGGCCCTGGGGCAGCAAGGCCCTGCTGAGGGCCCACGGAAGGCCAGCTCCCTCCTTCCCCTTCAGTGCAGCACCGCCTTCTTCACCTCTGCCTCTCTCATCATTCAGATGATGATCCCACACTTCTTCAAGCACCACGTGCCCCATGAGAAACTGGAGGAGGCCATGACAGAGCTGAGCCACAGCCTGGACCTCCTGAAGAACAAGTTCCTGAAGGACAAGCCCTTCCTGACGGGGGACAGGATCTCCCTGGCCGATCTGATGGCTCTGGAGGACATGGTACAGGTAGGCATAGCAGAGGGCTGGGCAGAGCTGGGGGGGCCTGGCATGAGAGCCGGAGGCAGAGAAAAGGCCAGGTGCTGGGCATTCAAATCCAGCCTCAGACAGTTCCTAGCTGGCTGACCCTGGGTCTGCCTCAGTTTCCTCAGATGTAATACTGAGATAATAAAAGCACCTGCCTCCCAGGATTGTTGTGAGAATCAAACGACATATTTGTATAGTGCTTGGCACACTGCGTGATACATAGTAGGCACTGAATCAATCAGTCCTTCCTTCCTTCCTTCTTCACTCTTCCCTTTCCATTCAAATGCCCATTCCTTCAAATCAGCCCTCTGAAAAACAGCCGGCCCCATTTATGCACACTAAGGTCTAAGGTGTGGGTAAGGCGGGGTGGGGCTCGTGCTGAGATCAGTGGAAAGGGCCATCCATTGGGGTGCTAACTTAGCCTCATTCAACCTGAGTTCAGTCAAGTCAAGTTAACCAGCATCGATTAATTGCCCATGACATGCCAAGCCTTCTGCCAAGCTCCAGGAATAAAAACATGAGTCCTGCCCTCAAGGAGCTCACAGTCTAATGGGGGCTATCAACAGGATAAGCAGGAAAAGCTAACAGAAGGAAGGCCCTAGCATTTGGGGTGGGGGGAGGGGAGTATGGGGATTGGAAAAGGCTTCTTGCTGAAGGTGGGATATTAGCAGGGATTTGAAGGAAACCAGAAAGGGGAGAAGAGGAAAGAATTCCAGGCACAGGGGATAGCCAATGGAAATGCCAGAGTCAGGAGATGGAATAGCCACGAGGCCAGTGTCACTGGATTATTAAGTGAGTTCAGCTGGGCCATTTACTACGAGAACTCATTCCCCAAGCCTCAGTTTCTCTATCTGTAAAATGTTGGTTCTTCTAGCTCTGTATGTATGAGTTTAGGAACCCGAAGAAATGGCTCTAAGAGTGGAATTCCTGGAAATGTGACAGATACACAGAAGAGAGTTACCTTACTAGCGTTTACACTACAGCTAAGCTCCGTGGGGGCAGGGAGGCCCTGGCCTCTTTTCTTATAGGTCCCTAGATGCTGAGGGCCTGGGGTTAGAAGCCCAGCTCAGCCGCTCACTACCCTAGTGACGTCGGGTAAGACGCTTCATTTTCCTCATGTGTGGAATGAGGCCATTGGAGCAGGTGGCCTCATGGGTCTTTTTAGCCCTAAATCCATGATCCTATTTTTTATGCTTTAATTTTTTCCCTTTAATTCTTTTTATTTTAAGCATTCATTTTTTAAAATATTGAGTTCCAAATTCTCTCCCTCCCTCTCACCCCTTCCTCATCCACTATCAATTACCCATGTGAAGTCATGCAAAACGTATTTCCACATTAGCTATGTTGCCCCAAAAATGCACAAAAAGCAATAAATACAAAGAAAGTGAAAAAAATCATGCTTCAACCTGCACTCAGACTTCATCAGTTTTCTCTCTCCGGAGGCGGAGAGCATTTTTCATCATACGTCCCATGGAATTGTTGTGGTCACATCTTGACCAGAGCAGGTAAGTCATCCACAGTTGATCATCACGCAATGTTGCTGTTCTCCCGGGTCTGCTCATTTCACTTTGCATCAGTTCACACAAGTCTGCCCACATTTTTCAGAAACCATCATTTCTTATAGCACAGTAGTATTTCATCACATTCACATGACGTAGCCTGTTCAGCCGTTGCCCAACTGATAGGCATCCCCTCAGTTTCTAGCACCTATTATGTGCCAGGTGCTGTGCCAAGCCCTTCATAAATATGATCTCATTGGATTCTAACAACAACCCTGTTGAGGTCCTTATTATCCCCATTTTACAGCTGAGGAAACTGAGGCAAACAGAAGTGAAGTGATTTGCCCAGAGTTACCCCACTAGGAAGGATCTGAGGCTGGATTTGAACTCGGGTCTTCCAAGACTCCAGGCCCAGCACTCTGGTGACCCCGGAGGCCTCACCTCTACTTGGGGATTCTAAGGGAGAGATTGCCAGGACAGAGGTAAGAGATGGAGCATCCATGTGAGAAACAGCAAGCCAAGCCAACAAGAAGACTGGAGAGGAAGCAAGGGGAAGGTCAGGAAGGACTTTGATCTTGGTGGTCATAGGGGACCACTAGCATTTGCTGTAGGGGGAAGGGCAGATGTAGGCAGACTTGCATTTTAGGAAAGTCAGTTTGACAGCTATGTAGAAATAGACTGGAATGCAGAGACACTTGAGGCAGGGAGACCAACCAGAAGGCCGCCTTAGTAGTCCAGGTGTGAGGCGGCCGGGGCCTGACCCAGGGTGGTCAGAGAAAAGAGCACAGACAGAGATGGTGTGAAGGTAGACATGACTGGGCATGGGGTTAAGAGAGATTAGGGAGTCGAAGTTGACACACAGCCTGTGATCCTGAGGGACTGAGAGGATGGGACAGTGGATCCCTTGACAGGAACTGGGAAGTTAGAAATAAGGGAGAGTTTGGGATGGGGGGAGAAGATGAGCTCAACCAGCTGACCAGCAGAGTTCGGCGGTAGAGAGACAGGCGACATGGTAAGTTCCTGGAAGACGGCCCCTTTCTCGGCTCCCGAGACCCAGCTAAAGCCATGAGATGACTGCAGAACTCAGACCTGCCCCAAATTCCCAAGCAGCTGCACGTCCCTATGCTTGACTCTGTTTTGCTTTGTGTGTCCACAGGCCATCAGTGCTGACTACAATGTCTTTGAGAACCGGCCCTGGCTGAGAGAGTGGCAGGAGAAGGTAGAGTCCATCTTGGGCCAGGAGCTCTGTGATGAGGTCCATGGGCCTATCCTGAAGCTCAAGGAGGCACCTGCCATAAGCTCTGAGATGCTGACTAAATTCGATGTAATGAAGAGTGAGCTGCTGAGCTGAGGGTGAGCTGACTCCCACTTCACGGGCTGGCCACACACTAGACAGCGGTGTGGAGGCATGAAAAGCATGGACAATCCATCTGGTCTCTCAGTAAAGAAGGATGATCTATTCAGAAAGCATCCCCCTGATCTATTCGCTTAGAAATCCTGTCCAAAAAAAGGAAATGAGGCACGACCTGTTTCGGCTGAAGCCACGGGGCTCTGTGTGATCACTGCTTCCCTTTCTAAATACTCACATACCATCCTTTTAATAATGTTCTAGAATTTTGCCAGATGGTAGAAGTCAGAGTGGCTGGTCCAGAGTTTGCAAACTCTGTTCTCTTACCTGTTTAGAAAACCAGGACAATAGGGGCTGCTCTCCAGTCCATGCAGTATCTCTCCTATAATCAAGAATCAGAGCTCTCTGACCATAATGCAGCCATCACATTTGCTACCTCCTTCCACACTGGAGGGCAGGGGGGTGCTTTCTGACTCTCCCTTTTCTTATCTTGGCCTCACTTCATGTCTACTTAGGCTTCTTGGGGGCTGTCCTGTCCTATCCTGTGCTGTCCAAAGAAGTTCCTCAGCCTTCTTCACCAACCACCCAAATTGGAATTGTTCCCCTGTACCCCCTCCCCCGTCATCAGTTACTACCATCTCAACTACCTAAGCAGCCGTCCCATCCTTTCTTTGACATTCCTACTACCCCCCATGTAACACTGTTAAAGTCCCTTTTGTTTTCAGTTTCCCTTTCTACCCTCAACTTATTTTGAGTGAATGAATCTATCATGTACCATACCGTATCTCCGTGCCAGGTTTTTTATCTGTTTCCTGAAATATGCATCTATTTTGCTTTCTAAGTGTTAAGTAACAAGATCAAGGGCATAGGTAGAGATATTTTCTTTAGTGAAGAAATTCCATGATGAATTCCAGAATTTCTCTATCTGATCATCACCTCTTGTCATTCTGTCTCTAACGATGCCTTACGCCTTTAACTCTGCAAAGCTCCCCATGTCCCACCAGCTGCACTCATTCCCAACCTCTCCGTCTTCTCCACCATGCCTCCATAGTCCTAAATTCATCATTGGGAGAACTCATCACCTTCCAAGATCCAAAGAGACCTGGTACTCACAATTCCTGACTGCCTGGAAGATGGAACATCATCTCCTCAACCTCCATTTAAGAAGAGGGGATAGGACAGGTCTCTTCAGGCACCTCACACTCTCCCATCTGGCTGTCCTCATTTTGGCTTCTCCATGCCAAGTACATTCCCCTTCCCCTCTTTCTTCTCTGTGTTGTCTGCCCCCCCCTTTAAAATGGAAGCTCCCTGAGGGCAGGGACTACCCTCTTATGTTTGCATCTCTAGCACTTAGCACAGTACCTGACACATAGTAGGTGCTTCACGTTTACTAGCACCCTGAGTCTTTCCAAACCTATTCTTCCCCTTCACCATGACTTACAAGCCACCCACTGTGTTCTCCCAGGCCATCGCCCTTGCTCTCGTTTCACTTTCCTCTCTTCCCAGTTTTGACCTTTTACTTAACCAGGCAAACTCTACATTTGCCTCTGCTCTTGGATCCTTTATTCCCTTGTCCCGATGCCACTCACATTTTATCGATCCCTGACCCCAGATGACACTCACCATCCACATCCTCACCTCCTACTTACCTTGTGTTGCATTGAAGGGGATGGCATAGGGATGGGTCTAAGAAAGCAGGCTCCTATGGCAACACCACAGTATTGCGTAAGAAGACTGAAAAATAGGAAGGGACCAAGTTATGAAGAGCTTTAAATGCCGAGCACAGGAGTTTGTACGGTGCGTGCACAGGCCCCGTCCGCTTGCTCAGCTGATGAAAACTCTGCACATGGAGGATGATGGGAAGACAACGTCCATGAAAAACATGATGTTTTGTAAGAGAAATGACTGGGAAACACCATGTAACTGGTGGCAGTTGGCTGACCACATGCTTGGGAGAAGCCTTTTTCCATTGGCTGTACAGATAAAAACGACTGCATCTTCAATGACCATAGATAGCATTTATACATAGTGCTTTTTTGTTGTTGTTCAGTCATTTCTATCATGTCCAAACCTGTCTGGGGTTTTCTTGGCAAAGATACTGGAATGGTCTGCTCCTTCCTTCTCATTTTACAGATGAGGAACTGAGGCAAGTTAAGTGACTTGCCTAGGGTCACCCAGCCAGTAATATCTGAGGCCAGATTTGAACTCAGGAAGAGGAGTCTTCCTGACTTCTGGCCCGGCACTCTACCCACTGCACTACCTAGGGCTTTAACCCCTGCTAACTGTAGTGCCTGTCTCTGCTAATTACTTCCCATTTTTCCCGTATGTAGCTTGTTTGCACATTGTCTCCTCCATTCAATTATGAGTTCTGTTGAGGAAGGGGCTGTCTTTTGTCTCTTTTTGTATCCCAAGGGCTTAGCACAGTGTCTGGCCCATAGAGGAGAGAGGCATTTTGGAAAGACATAGGGCACAGTGATCCATCAGAAAGTGAGGGTCTAAATATCCAATAACCCATTGGAAGTTTTCTCTTCAATACCAATTCCAAGATGTTCAGTAAGGTGACCCCTTCAAGTGAAATTTTTTCCAGTCAATTCCATTTAACACATTTATTAAACACTATGTGCAGAGCATTTTACTGGATCCCAGCAAAAAAATATCAAGATTATAAATACATATGCTCTATGATCACTAAGCTTAACACCCAGCAAATGAGTTGGACACGTATGAAATACAACATAACCCTATGCAGTAGATATTACAGGTATGATGATCACCATTTTACAGAAGATAAAACGTGCTCAGAGGGCTTAGTAACTTGCTCAGGATTACCCTTAAGTGTTGGGGGCAGATGAGCCCAGCTCTCCACTCAACCATCAATTCCATTATCACTCTGCCTTGGCCCGCTAGGCTACAGAATGTAGGGATAGAAAGGAGGAAAAAGACCATGAGATATATTGTGACAGTAGAGCTGACAGGACATGGTGACGAATTAGATATGAGAAGGGAGAGAGAGTGAAGACTCAAAAGCAATGGCAGTTTTCCTACATGGGAGAGTGGGGAGATAAGGGTGTGATTAACAGAAATGGTGATACTCATCTTAAGTTCCAAAGATCATGACTGCACATGGTCATTAGCCTAGAAGTGGAACCAAAAGCCCTGGGACCAAGTAAGATTCCCAAAGGGAAGATTAGAGAGGCAAGGGAAGAGGGCTCAGGGCAGAACCTCGGCAAAATCTGTAACTTATGGGCTGAGGAAAAAATGAGCCGAAGGAGAAAGAGAAGTTAGAAGGTGAATAACTAGCATGGTGTGGAACAGTCCAGAGTGCTGGACTTTGGCTGAGGAGCCCAGACTCAAATCCCACTGCAGACCCGGACTCGTCGGCAGAAGACGGGCAAATCTTGTGATCCCCAAGAGCCGCAGGTTTATAATCTGCACGGTGAGACCAATAATGATCTGCTTCATACACTCACAATGAGGAAGTATACTGCAAATCTTACAGGGCTAGCCACATAAATGAGTGACTAGACCTAATATTAACCAAAGGAGTGTGTAGTATCTAAAGACGTGGAAGGAGAACGTACTCAGAAGGAAAGGGCGATTGATGATGTAAAAAACAAACAAACACTGAGCCAAAGGATGATGAAAACTGGGAGGGACAAGGTCACCGTATTTGGCAATTAGGAGGTCAACAGTGACCTTTAGGAGAGCCATTTTAGTAGAGTGGCCCGAAAGACATGAGTGCTGCAGTGATGAGGAGCTGGAGGCACTGGGAATAGAAAGCTTTTGCCAGAGGGCTGGAAGTAAAGGGGAGAAGGTAAGGGAGATGGTAGACGGATCAGGCAGAGGGTAGGCTTTTTAAAGTATTGGAGCATGTTTCCAGGCAATGCAGAATGGATCCACGCAGGAGGATACCTTGAAGATGGAAGCACAAGAGATCACAGCTAGGGCAACGACCTAGAGCAGGGAGGAAGGCAAGAAGTCAGGATCACTCTCGTCCATGACCAAAAGAAGGGGAGCATGATTAATTACGCCGATAATTTTTGAGGACTCCAGTTGAGTACGAAAGCTTACTGAAACCCTTCTCATATTCAGAACTTTTCTTTTAATAAAACATTTATTATATACAAAACTTCCGACTGAACTTTGACTTAATCGGTATAGGGAGCCCATAGTGAGAAAGACCCTTTGACCACGTCGGTCATGAAACTCATAGTGTTACCCAGTTGCCGGGAGCACAAGAAGCACTTGTTCAGCATCATCCAGCCAGTAGGTGTCAGAGGCACCATGCACCACGGTCTTCCAAACTCTGAGATCAGCTCTCTATCCACTATACCGGTACCTCTATAAGTTATCAACAATCTTGAACATCAACACAATTAAACTTGCTTTGCAATTATTTACATTTAAACAAATGGAATTTAACCTACAAAACGCCAAAACACCTTTTCAATCCAGCCCTCTATGTCTCCATCAGGATTCTTAGTTTTCCATTCATTCTCATTCCTAGCACCGTTCTCCTGGATCTTCATTATACACTCAACATTATCCATACCTCCTTATATTCCTCAGACTTGCCAATCTTAATTGCAGAATAAAATTCCATTATATTTTTGGACCACAATTTATTCAACCATTAGTAATCAGATGTTTTATGCCACACCTTCATGCAGAGAATTGTTGGTATTGCATTATTCTAACAAATCTCCCTGAAAGTAAGGGAAAATGTACCAATGAAGAGAAAGAAAAGATCATTAGATTTGGCAATTAAGAGATCATTGGTAATTCTAGAGAAAGCAGTTTCAGCTAAACGATGAAGCCGAATGCCAGAGTACAGAGGGTTCAGAAGCCAGTGAGAGGGGTGGAAATGAAAACGTTGATTGTAGACGGCATTCTCAAGGTTAGCCACGAGAGGAGAGATATAGGACAATTTCTATTGGTGATAGTCAGATCAAGTGAGAGTATTTAAATATGGGGGAGACGTGACTATGTTTATAGGCAGTAGGGAAGGAGCCAGTAGATAAAAAGAGATGGAAGAGAGAGTGGAGATGATAGAGAAGGCATTCTGCTGGTGAAGATGGGATCGAATGAGATCAAGGATACAGGTAAAGGGTTCGCTAATAATCAAAGATGCAGATACAAACAACATTGAGGTAACATCTCACACTCATAAAAATCAGCAAAAATAATCCAAAGCAGCAACTCAATGTGCATGAAAAGGGTGAAGAGACAAGTACTCATTCATTAGTAGCAGAGCTGCAAATCTATAGGATCTCCGAAGAGAGTGATTTGAAAGTGCACAGTAAAAGTTACATTTACTACATTCTTAAGGCTTTTCTCCACTATGAATTCTTAGGATGAGAATCATAGAATCTCAGGACTGGAAAGGACCACAGAAGCAATCTAGATTAGACTATATATAAACACTAACTCTCCAAACATACCAACAAAATTCTCTTTCAGACCATGCTTAAAGGTATCCAGTGAGGGGTCACCTACTACCTACGGATGGATTGTCTACTAATTGCCATCAAGTTTTCCCTTATGGTGTCAAGCCTAAATTTTCTTTTAAAACTTTCCTGACTGCTCTTCCAGGGACAAACAGAACAAAGAGAATCCTTCTTCTATGCCCCCAGACAAGTATTACTTCCCTCCCTCTGTAAGCCTTCTCTTCTCTGACCTAGATACTCCCAGTCTGGAAGGGCTTCACTATCCTCTAATAAGAGCCAGCATTATATAATGCCCGCTAGGCCCCAGGCACTGTGCCAAGCACCATACAAAGTTTCATTTGATCCTCACAACTTCTAAGGTGCTTTCCGGCTCCAGACCTATGATTCTGCGATCCTTGAGGGTGAAGAAATCTAAATTTCTGCGACAGGTTGCAGCCTGACCCAGGGGACAGGAACCTCCAAGGAATGTGAGGCCCTCCTCTGTTCCAGGTAATTCCTCCTGCCAGGCATGAAGAGAAGATATGCGTCAGAGATACACGGGGCCCTCCCTGTGATAAAGCGGAGATGGTAGGGCCCTAGAGCTGTGAAGGCAGGTGAAAGAGAGGCATTTAGGAGACTTGAGTTACTGAGTTTCTGCCTGAAGCCACCTGACCTATTTCCCAGATTCTGAAACACTTCAGGCACCACATCACCCTCCTCCTCTACTCCAGGCTAGCTCCCTCCCTCTTTATCTCTTTTCTGAGCAGGCACTCTGCCCATCTTTCCTCAAGCTCCATAGTTCTCTAGGGCTATATGTGTTTGGAGGGATTTCCCTCCAGCTCTCAGGTGGGAAAGCCTGCCTGTGTGACCTTGTGCAAATCACCTCCCTGGGCCTCAATTTCCACATCACTAAAAAGGGGTTTGGGCTACATGTTCACTGAGGCCCCTTTTAGCTCTACATCTATGATTTATTGTAAGGTATTCTCTTTGGATAAAAGCCTTCCCTTTACATTCTTTACATTCATAAAGGTTTTCTCCAGGATTAATTATCTGACATTTACTAAATTTTATTTGCTGGGGAAAGGATTTCCCACATTCACTATATTCATGTTCCTCTCTACTATGAATTACCTGATGGTGAATAAGCTCTGTGGCCTGAGAAAAAGCATTCCCATACTGATTACATTCATGAGACTTCCCTCCAGTATAAATTCCTACTGCTGAAGAAGGCAGGAACTATAAAAGACTTCGTCACATCCTTTACGTTAATAAGGTTTCTCTCCGTTATGAGTTCTCTGATGTCGACTAAGTCCTGTGCTCCAGCGAAAGGCCTTTCCACATTCCCTACATTTATAAGGTTTCTCCCCAGTGTGAATTATCTGATGTCGAATAAAGTGAGAACTCCTGCGGAAGGCCTTTCCACATTCATAACATTCGTACGGTTTCTCCCCTGTATGAGTTCTACGATGTCGAGTAAGGTGTGAGCTGTAGCGAAAGGTCTTCCCACACTGACTGCATTCATAAGGTTTCTCTCCAGTGTGGATTTTATGATGCTGAGTAAGGTGTGTAATCTGGCGGAAGGCCTTCCCACATTCATTGCATTTATAAGGCTTCTCTCCAGTATGAATTTTATGATGGCGACTAAGTTCTGCCCTCTGACAAAAGGCCTTCCCGCACTCGTTACACTCATAAGGTTTCTCTCCAGTATGAGTTATCTGGTGTTCAGTTAACTCAGTATTCCGGAGGAAAGCCTTCCCACATTCATTACATTCATAAGGCTTCTCTCCAGTATGAATTTTCTGATGTTGAGTAAGGCCTGAGTTTTGGCAGAAGGCCTTTCCACATTCACTACATTTATAAGGTTTTTCTCCAGTGTGAATTCTATGATGTTGAATAAGGCCTGAACTCTGACGGAAGGCCTTCCCACATTCATTACATTTATAGGGTTTTTCTCCTGTATGAATTCTATGATGTTGAATAAGTCCTGTGCTTTGACGGAAAGTCTTGCCACATTCATTACATTTGTAAGTTTTCTCTCCAATATGTATTCCACGCTTTTTGATAAGTCCTAAATTATACCTGAAGGATCTTCCACATTTATTATACACAGACAATATCTTCTTTGAGCATATATTATTACATTTTCTTAGCTCTGAATACAGCCTGAAGCTCTCCTGCATGTCATACTCACGGAGACTTTTTTCAATCAATTCTCTCTGTTGTGGAAAAAGGATCGGCTCTAGACCGAAGCTTCTCCCATATTTATCAAATTCGTTTCTTCTTCCTTGATTGGCAGTTTTCCTTCGGACAAGTTTTACTTGTTTAGAATGGCTCTCCTCTTGACTCAGCTTCCTCTCTAATCTTGCACCATAGTCCCAGGAACATCTCAGCTTAGAGTCACAGAGACCACCCCGTGGAAGTGTCTTATTGGATGGTTCTTTTATAGAAATGGCCAACTTCGGAGATGACTCCTTGGTGTCAGGCCTAGTGTCCCAAACTGAAAGAAAGAAAAAAAAACATTTAAACACACCCTGTTTCAGAATGTGTTTTTTTTTTCCTCCTTTCTGTGTATTTTAACACATATTTTTGCCATTATTATTAACATATAGTCCACATGCATTTTTTTCACTCTGCATCACCTTTTATGTCTTCTCAGATTTCTTGACTCTTCATAGCTATCATTTCCTATGGCATGACAATATTCAATTACATTCAAACACCACACCTTTTTCAGTTATTCGTTCAAATGGGAATGTGGACTATTTCCCTTCTTCATCCAACGTGTAGGATGCAGCTAGGATCATTTTCATGTGGGCAAATCTTAACACCACCATGCTTAGGGCACAGTCCTAGGAGTGGGATCAGGTCAAAGAACATGAGCAATTATCGGTTCCTCCTGTGTAAGTCCACACTGCTTTCCCAAAAGAGTGCACTTCCTAATCCACAGCTCTGCAGCAGGGCAACGGCATATTTGTTTTCCTACAGCACCACCATTTTTTCAGGTGCCCATTTCTAACTCTCTGTGCCAGCTGGTTAGGTAGACAATCCTACACTGCTACAGAGACCTACATGGTCGCCTAACCACAGTCTGGATCTGTGTATTGAGGAAGTTATGAAGGTACTTAAAGGTCCCTCCAGTTCCTAGACTCCTCTTACTCAGATAAGAAAGGTGCTTGTGAACAGGCCCCTGCTTAAAGAGAATGAAGAGAATTATTTAGGCTGGAGAAGAACACTTGGAGCGGCTGGAGGGGAGGGAGAATGGAAATGAAAGCTGTGTTTGCAGTACTGGAAGGGATGTCACCCGGAAGGAGGACTCGATTTGTTCTACCTGGCCCCGAAGGCGAGAACAAGAAACAGTAAGCGACAGAAGAAAAGAGACAAACCCCCCAGGCTTGGTCAAAGGAAACCCTTCCTAACAACCAAATCTAACCAAAGTGGAGCTGGACGCTTCGGCAGGCAGTTGGCTCCTCCGTACTAGATGCACTCAAGTGAAAGTCAGACGAACAATTCAACATCACATAAAGTGGATTATCCAAGCATGGGGAGGACAAGACGGCCACTCAGATCCCTTCTCATTTGTAAATTCCACGGCGTTGGGGCTACCCAAGAGCACTCTTCTAGGAATTCGGCACTGTTTAAACAGCCAGACTCAGAAAACACTCACTGATGGCTTGACATGAACTCTAGGCAAGTGTTTCAGGGATCTGCCCCTGGCCTAGTGCTGTTGGACACATCCATCCGTCACCTGGCCAGCATTCTCGTCCCTCTTCTCCCCGGGGCTCTTCTTACCAATACGTCCGTACGTCCCTCCATCTCAATCACCTTTGCTGGCTCCTCATCACCCATCTCTCCCGTCTGTATCCTCACCAGCCTAATCCAGGCCCTCACTGCCTCCCACTGAACTATTTCAATAGATTTTAAATCGGTCTCCATGCTTCTGGTCTTTGCCATCTGCAATCTTCCTTTCCACAGAGCTGCTAAATTAATATTCCTAAAACGCGGATCCAACCATGTCATTCTGTTACTCAAAACCGCAGTGGCTCTACAATAAAACACAAACTCCTCGGCCGGGCCTTTAAAGCCTGGGACAACGTGGCTCCATTTTACAGGCCTTTCTGGCCTTGTTTCCGAGGCCTTCCTCCCAATCCTACCAGCTACTGTTGGTTCCTCATAAATAACATTTCACTGCCCACCTGTGCACAGGCCGGGAATGCATTTCCTCCTCACCTTTACCTCGCAGAAGCCTTCCATGTTCCATGTTTTAAAGCTCAGCTCAGGCACCAGCTGCTCACAAGGCCTTTCCTAATCTCCCTCTAAAAATCACCTGATACAACTTCATATATAATTCAGGTTTACTTAACTGTATGCATGACCCCGGTGGAATGTCAACTTCTTTAGGCAACTAAATTTTTTTTTGGGGGGGGGGGGCTCTTTGCCACCAATGCCTTGCACAGAGCAGGAGTTTAATAAAAGCTTGCTGTGGGCTTATGGTTGTGGGCAGCCCTCAGCTCTTTTCCTATTTCTCCACACTCTGTGTACTCTCTCCTTTGCTTGTTGACTTCATCCATTCCCAGGCAAATCAAAATCGACGTGTCAAGAATGTAACTCTGCATCTCCTCAAAAGTTCCTTCTTCCTGTCAAGCACACGACCATCCCTGCAGTCGTGCAGTTTATGACCCCGGAGCCGTCCTTGACTCTGTCTCCCTCGAAGTCTCCACTCACAAGTCACCATGTCTTTTCTATTCTACTTCTCCAACATTCCTCAAATCCATCCCCAACTCAAGCCAGCATCCCACTGCAGGCCTGCATCACTTCTGTCATGGACGACTATAGCAGCCCCTAACAGGCCTCCTTGCCTCCAGGGTCTTCCCTGGCCAAAGCATTCTCCGCCGAGCAGCCCAAATCGAGCCCAGGTCTGCCCATGTCTCTGCCCTGCTTAGAAGTCTTACCGAGAGCCCCACTGACTCTAGGATAAAATACAAAGCCTCTTATCGAGCATTTCAGACACGCGGCAATCTGGCAACCACCACCATCCCCAGTTTTCTCTCATGATTCACTCACATCTTGCCCTCAGAATCAAAGGAGACCAAGAATGACTCACCGCTCACGTTCAACATTCTGCTTCACTCAATTCAAGCCCCGACCAGGCACGTGAGGTACCAGGAACACAGAGACAACAACAACATTCACACAGACGTCCACTCACTCACACCAGCCTTAAGCCATGCTGGATGTCTTTCCAACTCTTACTTTCCTTCAGAGCTCAGATAAGGAGTGAGCTCAACTCCTTCAAGGCAGGGGCTATTTCCTTTCTCTCTTGGGGTCCCCAGCACCTAGCAGAGTCCCTGGTGCTGGCTGACTAACTACCTTTGGACACGGAGGCTCTCCCTCTCTTTGAAATGCCTGGAGAGCGCGTATGCACACACACTTTACACATTCATCTTGTATTACTTACTTCCACCTACTCACCTTCTGAGCCAAACTAGTCTAAGAACTCCCAGACTCACAAAAGGCAGAGCATGACGTGCTTTTGTTTTTCTGTCCCTAAGACAAACATACACAGAGACATACCTGTAGTAGACGCTCAAAAAAATCTGTGTCAGATTGAACAGAGAGGCCAAAAGGGTCTTTAAAGTGACAATGGGATCGAAAAACAGATTGTGTCAGGCTGGAGATTGGGCTAAGTCTAATAAGAGGAAATTCAATAGAGATGAATGTAATATCTTACATTACAACTGGATTCAAAACAAATCAGCTGCACAAGAAAGAGACAGGGAAGAGCTAATCAGAAGCTGCATCCCCAAAGAGGAAGAAGGCCATCCTTTCTGCACGTCCAGTCCACTGGGCTCCATTCTTGGGGCCACATTTTTGGAAGGCCCGTGACAATAATGAGAATAAGAAGGAAGACTTATGGGCACACACAGCCTTTAATCATTTGCTCGTCTTAGCCCAGAGGGCAGATCTATGGATAACCAGTGGACACTGAAGATTTGGACAACAAGAGCTAGCAGACAAGGGCAGGATGGGCCAGGCCGGGCAGGGGTGGGCTGCTTGAGTGGGGGACTAGCTAGCCTGGCTATTCCTCTGAACTCGGACCAAGGCGGGATGTCAGATTTTCTCAAAAATGCTTATTAAAACACCATTCCCCCCAATTTCTTTCCCTTAGTTCTCTTCTTGATTTACAGTAGAATACTGCACCTTTATTTTGTTGTTGTAATGTTCATATATGGGTAAATAAAAGGTAAATAAAAGGGAAGAATGAGATATTTCCTTATATGTGGTACAGCTGCAATGACAGCTTAGAAAAGTCATCTGGACTGCATAAAAAATAGATAGAGAGACAGACAGATAGTTTTGGAAATGTATACATATACTACAATAGCCAGAAAAAGAAATGCAGGATGTAAGCATAAGCAAATAAGTTTAAAAGACATCTACTCATAAGGGCAGCTAGGTGGCAGAAAGGATAGTGTGCCCCGCCTGAAGTCAAGAAGCCTCATCTCCCTAAGTTCAAATCTGACCTCACTTGGGTAACTCTGGGCATATCACTTCACCCTGTTGGTCTCAGTTTTCTCATCTGTAAAGTGAGCTGGAGAAGAAAATGTCAAATCACTCCAGTATCTCTGCCAAGAAAACCCCAAATGGGGTCACGGAGGGTTGGACGTGACTGAAACGAGTTAACAACAACAATTTATTCACAGATGAAATTACGATATATTCAGAAACCCAAAGAAATTCAAGGAAAGAACTAATCAAGAAAACAGTGACACTAAGAGAGGAGAATACATAAGAAGTCCTATTAAAATCACCTGCACATCTAGATACAACTGGCAAAAACCAGAAGCGATGGAAAGAGAAATATAATTTATAACAACGACAAAATTTACCGAGCACATAGATACTAAGCTACTTGGAGATACAGAAGAATCATAGTTAAAGACGCTGAATAAAAACTAAACATAAACATAGAAATTATTAAACAAATGGGGAAAAAATGGCAGAGTAACAAGAAGTTTCCCCTGCCACCTCAGCTCCTCCAAACAGATGCGACATGGAACATTCCAGCCCAGGGAGAGGCTATGATCCAAGGCAAGAAGAGGACCCAGATCCAGCCCAGAGAGGCCTAAACTTGGGGAGAGTGTAGCAACAGGTGTCCCCTGGCAGCTCTGTCACTCTCCCCCCCACTTCCAGGTCACAGATCCAGGGCATGTGCCAAGGAGCGGCACTGTTGGCCTGCTGCGTCCCAGGCAGGGAGCAAGTACAGAGGCCGGCAGCAGCTGAGGAGTTCTAACCCCAAGCCCCACGTTGCTGCCTGTAAACACACACAAAAAAGAATGACTCCAAAACATCTACAAGCAGAGCCTCAAAGAAAAACATGACTTGAACACAAATTCAACTAGAATTTTTGGAAAAGAAGAAACAAGATTGGGGGGGTGAGTTAAACTATTTTCATAAATGAGAGCTATGGGAGAATTAGAAAGAGAATGAAGAGCTTAGCACAAAAGATACAAAAACTTTGCCCAAGTAACAAACTCCCTGAAAATTAGATGGACCAAATAGAAGCCAATGATTCCATCAGACATCAAGAATTATTAAAACAAAATCAAAAGACTGAAAAAGAGAAGAAAATGTAATAACAAAAACAAATGACATTTTACCAAAAAAAAAAAAAAAGAATAAAGAGAGATAATTTAAGAATCATTGTACTACATGAAAGCTATGAGAGTAAAATGAGCATAAACATCATATTTCAAAAAAATCATAATAGACCTCTAAGAACCAGGGAGCAAAGTGGAAATAGAAATAATCCACCCACCTAAAAGAAACCCCAAAATGAAAACTCCCAGGAATATTATATCCAAAATCCAGAGGAGAGAGTAAGAGGGAGGGCAAATTAAGGAAGGGAATGATTAATTCAAAGCAAAACAAACTCTCCCTAAGGATGGAGAAAAATATTAGAACAGTTCTTCTGAAAACTGAAGGAATGTTCATCAACTGGGGAATGACTGAACAAGCTGTGGTATATGACTGTGATGGAATACTCATTGTGCTCTAAGAAAGGATGAAAGAGATGGTTTCAGAGAAACCTGGGAAGACCCGTATGAACTGATGCAAAGTGAAATGAGTAAAACTAGAAAAACAACGTAAACAACAACAACAATATTGTAAAGACAAATAGTTTTGAAAGACCTCGGAACTCTGATCAGCATAATGACCAATAATTCCGGGGGACTCAGGAAAAACCTTGCTGCCCATCTCCAGATGGAGCCATGAAGGGCTCTGAGCGCTTACAGAGAAACTGGGGATAAGCAGGGAGAGAATAGCCAAGCTAGAAATTTATATTGTTAGTCTAATAGGGGTTTTATTTTTCTTTCTTCTTAATTGGGAAGACTTGGGGGAGAAAAGAGGTGGATTTTTACTGATTCAAAAACAGTCGATTTTAATCAATTAATTAATTAATTAATTTTAAATAAAGAAACAAGCAAACAGTGAAAGATCTACCACCCATAACTAGGTAAAACTAATGTAGTAATGATGGCAGTACCAATCAAATTAATTCATACAACTATCATAACACAAATCTAAATATTAACAGGCTCCTTAACATGGAATAAAGTAAAATGGTACGAAAATTTATGTGGAGAAATAAATAAAAAAGAACATGAAGAGGAACTATGGACAAGCAGAAAAAGGGGAGAGAGAGGGACTCACCCCAACAAATAAAAGACATTATTGAAGACAAAATGGATGAATTTAATTATAAAAAAATTTTTGCATGCAAAAAAGTCAGTGTCTTTATACTGAAAAAGAAAGAACTAGGTTAGAGAAAAAATCTTTGCCATAAATATTTCTGCTAAATATTTGACATTTAAAAACCAAAGGCAATGATGCAAATTATAAGTGTAATAGATCCATTTCACAAAAAATAAAAGGTAATATCAATTTACACAACGTCTTGGGGTGGAGGGAGGGGAGAGATGGGGAGAAAATTTGGAACTCAAAATCTTATGAAAGTGAATGTTGAAAACTAAAAATAAATAAATAAATTTATAAAAAAAAATAATAAAAGGTGAAAGTATACAAAGAGTCAGTTCTTCCACCCAAAAAAAGGAAGACAGATTGTCCATAACCATAAGAAACACTGTTCAAAATCTTTGGTAATGAAATACAAAAGAAAACAACTCTGAGACACAAATGAATGAAGTTGTTTCTAAAATGCTGAGATGAAATGGTAGCCAAGCTACAAAACTATGGAGGCCCACGTGATTTCACAGCTGGTAAGCTGAGAACTGGGGCGTGTGGTCATAAGCACCACGGGCTCTGACAGTGCACAGAGGGAAGGGTCTGCAGTCAAGGAAGACCCGAGTTCAAATCAGATTCAGACACTGAGTAGCTATGTGACCCTGAGTAGGTCATTTAACGTCTGTCTGCCTCAGTTTCCTCAATTATAAAATGGGGATACTAGCACCTACACCCTAGGGTTGCTGTGAGGATCAAATTAAATAATATTTGTAAAGCACTTAGCACAGTGCCTGGCGCTCTAGAAATGTTAGCTATTATTGTTCATTATCACCATCATCACCATCATCATCACCATCACCATCACCATCACCACCATCACCATCACCATCATCACCATCATCACCATCATCATCATCACCAACATCACCATCATCACCATCATCATCACCATCGCCATCACCATCACCACCATCACCATCATCACCATCATCACCACCATCA
>NW_020954876.1:50310-53583 GCF_900497805.2 Vombatus ursinus
CCATCATCACCATCACCACCATCACCATCACCATCATCACCATCACCATTATCATCATCACCACCATCACTATCACCACCATCATCACCATCACCACCATCACCATCATCATCATCACCACCATCACTATCACCACCATCACCATCATCATCATCACCATCATCATTATCACCATCATCACCATCATCATCATCACCCTCGGGCTGTGCCCTCAGGGTGTGACTGAAAGGAAATAAAGACTTTCTTTGACTGAGCTTCATCTAAGATACCTGAAGACCATGGAATCAAACAGGGCAGAGGCTAAGTCTTTATAAAGATTATATTGCCCTTATCATTTAAAAAAACAAAAACTTTGCCTCCCAGCCATGCATATGAAGGTATTTCCTCCTACATTGTTTAAATAAGACTCCCCAATGTTATTTTGTTCACATTACTACATACGTTTTGAAAAGGAAGAATAAATTATCCTCAGGGAGATAAGTAGGTCCTGTGTTCTGGCCCAAGCGCATTCCCCAATCCTTGGGCCCCTATAAGGCTCCTTTGTCCAATGGGAAAGGCTTGGGAGCTGGTCTCGCCCCCAGTCATGGCACGCCTACCCTTTCTCTCTGGCAGCTTAAGGTCCCCAATGTCAGTAAAGGGGAGCTCTCCAGATTCATGACATTCACAAGAGTGTCTTGGAGACACCTCCCAGGTGAAACTTCTCAAGTGCTAAACTGCCTGAAAGACCCGTCATTCCCAATGAAGGGTCCCCCAAACTCACCCGCACAGCTGCTTCCCGGGACTCCACCCTCTGGCCACCATGGTGCTCCACCTTGCTCCAGCTGACAGATCACGTCCGGTTTGGAAACGGCAAGGCCTGCTTGTAGGAAATAGCAAAGTGGTGGGCACCGAGGGTTACTTCTAGATCCCATCCTTCCCTCACCCCCCAGAAGCCACAGGCGGGAGAGGAAGACCAGAAGGCAGGAGAAAAGACTACTTAAGATTGTTCTGGGGGCAGCTAGGGGACGCAGTGGATAGAGCACTGGCCCTGAAGTCAGGAGCACCTGAGTTCAAATCTGGCCTCCGACCAAACACTTAACACTTACTAGCTGTGTGACCCTGGGCAAGTCACTTAACTCCAATTGCCTAAAAATTTAAAAATTTAAAAAAATCAAAAAAGAATGTTCTGGTTTGTGTTTTCTTAGAAAATAGTGGGGAATGCATCACAGAGTAGCATGGGGCTGAGTTGTTCACATTCCCCACTCCCCATACTCCCCACTGACCTGAAAAGTCCCCAAGTCTCTGTACTGGAAATTGGGGGAGACTCTTCCCTGAGCAAACAGCGAGTGGGGGAAGCCCACATTCAGGAACAAAGCAGTAAGCTCATGGTTTTCAGATCTAAAAATCAAATACCCTTCATTTGGAACCATGCAGATGAAGGCCCGGGCTCCTAGCCACGAAAGGATTAGCCCCTTCTGGTCTCTGCAGGCCCAACTAAAAGTGCTAAACACCAACACCCCTCCACGGCATTCACCAAGGGAGAGAGCAAAGACCTTTCCCGGGCAGAGCCTGGGTCCCAGGGGAGCCTCCTCACCCAGGCACACCAGGTTCCTGTAGTTCTCTAGCATCACCTCCCGGTACAGCTCCTTCTGGGCAGGGCCCAGGTGCCCCCACTCCTCCCACGTGAAGTCCACGGCCACATCCTGGAAGGTCACTGACTCCCAAAACACCAAAGATGCTCGTGCTCGCCCAGCGGTCATCCTTCACGTGGATCTGAGAGGGAGAAGCGAAGGGGGCAGGACCGTTAGGGGGGGCTGCTCACAGCACCTGAGCTTCAGGGTTCAGAGTCACACTTCTACTAAGCACCCACCAAGGGCCTCAGTTGGCGTGAGATTCTGAATCACATCAAAGAGTAAAAATGGGTCACAGCTACACAGGACTTTTTAATTTACAAAGTACTTTGGCAACAACCACCTTGTGAGGCTGGGACTGCAAGGACTCGCTCTCCCCATTGCACAGATGAGAAAACTGGGTTTAAGAAAAGCTAACGGGAACATTCATCACCAAGCTAGTCAGTCTCCCAAATGTGAGTCTGATTCTTCACCACACTCCGGGGCTCAGTCACCCTGGCTAGTTATCTCCCCAAAGCAGCCCTTGGCAGTCCTACAGATCATCCATGTGAAATGCTGAACCAGAACATCGTATTTAGAAGGACAACGTTGACATCCGAGGGAACGGCACTCTCTCTCCATTAAGAATCAGGAATCATTTTTATGGGAAAGTAAACACGGCACAATTTCAGATTCACTGGAATTAGCATGACCCATCCAAGTGCCTTTGACTGAAAAAATTAAATCTAACAAACAGACTCTAGTCAAACACCAGGAATTAATAAACCACAGAATCACGGAATTTCTTCTCTTCTCTTTTCTTCTTTTTTTTTTAGGCAATTGGGGTTAAATGACTTGCCCAGGGTCACACAGCTAGTAAGTGTCAAGCGTCTGGTCTGAGGTCGAATTTGAACTCAGGTCCTCCTCCTGATTTCAGGACTGGTGCTCTACCCACCGCGCCACCTAGCTGCCCCTGACAATCATGGAATTTCAGAGGTGAAAGTGACCTCTCCAAGAACAAGAATTCACACCAGCACCCCGCTGGGCCTGAAGGTGTCTGGTGAAGGGAGCTCAGGCCTGCCCGAGGGCTCCATTAACCTTGGAGAGTTCCAAGTTCCAAATGAGCCTCATTCCCAATCACTCTGAACCAATCGACAAGCATTCAGTAATGACTCCTCTGTGCCAGGCCCTGTACTGGGCACCAGGGATACAAAGAAAGGGAAAACTAGGTGACATTAGGGGTAGCGGAGACAACGAGGATGTCCACGACTAGGTGCATCAGCAGCAGATGAAAGGAAATCTTGGAGGGGAAGGCTCCCGCATCTGGGAGAACCAGTTACTGGCTGCATCTAGAGAATAATTAAACCCATGGGGGTCAATGAGATCACTGAGTGAGAGCAGAGAGAAAAGAGAAGAGGCCCAGGCCAGACCCCGGCCAGCACCGGGCAGGACATGGAAGAAGGCCAGAGAAGGAGAACAGGAGGCAGGAGGCTGTCCCCAAGCCCCCCAGGGGAGGCAGCATCAGGGGAGGAGGCTGACAGCAGTGTCCAGGGATGCAGGGAGGGCAAGACAGAGGAGCCCCGAGAAAAGGCCCTTTGATGGGTCAGTTGGGAGGCCAGTGGTGACTCTGGAGAGGGCAGATTCAGCTGAATGGGGTGAAGCCGGACTGCAGAAGGGGGGGGGG
>NW_020954876.1:53611-73008 GCF_900497805.2 Vombatus ursinus
AGGGAGGGAGAGACAGAGACAGACAGAGAGAGGGATGGAGGGAGAGGGCAGATTCAGCTGAATGGGGTGAAGCTGGATTGCAGAAGGGGGGGGAGGGAGGGAGAGACAGAGACAGAGAGAGGGATGGAGGGAGAGGGCAGATTCAGCTGAATGGGGTGAAGCCGGACTGCAGAAGGGGGGGGGGGGGGGGGAGAGACAGAGACAGACAGAGAGAGGGATGGAGGGAGAGGGCAGATTCAGCTGAATGGGGTGAAGCCGGACTGCAGAAGGGGGGGGGGAGGGAGGGAGAGGGAGAGACAGAGAGGATAGAAAGAGGGGGGCGGCACTGGCTTTTCGGGGTGTGGCTGACCCCCACCCCCAAGACGACCCAGCCCAGCAGCTGATCTGGGCTGGGGGGATCCCGCAGACAGAGGGGAACTCTTCTCGCCCCCCCCCATCTCCCAGCCCGGGGTCACCCCCACCTTTCTGCCCTCCCCCCCCCGTTCTCACGGCCCCAGCCCCAGGCTGGGCCAGCCCCCCGCGCCCCTCACCCAACCAGACCCCTGTAAAGCGCTCAGCACGGCGCGGGGCACACAGTAGGCCTTCAGGAAATGCTTCCTCCCTGTCTCACCCGGACTATCCCTCTTAAGTGGGCAGAGAAGGGCACAGAGAACGCCCCCCTCCTGGACAATCACGGCCGGACAGAGCCGGACGAGGGGAGGCCACCTCACGGACTGACCCCCCGCGGCTCCGGGGAAGGCGAGGGACCCTCTTCTGGGGGTCCGAGTGCGAAGACCGCGCAGGACTTCCCGCTCACGCTCTCCGTCAGCCAGTCAATCGACAAACATGGCTGAAAGGCCCGCCGTGGTGTGCCGGACGCTGACGGGGCCAAAGGGGAACGGACCCCTCCCGGGGACCTTTCGTGGGCGGGGAGGGGGCTGGGGGCTGAGCGATCGGAGGGCCAACGCATGGATTAAGCACCGACTGTGTACACACCGGCACCCCACGCACAACGAGGTCCGGGGAGGGCGGCCACGCGGTGGGATGGGCAGCCGGGGGCGGGTGGGGAAGCGCCGAGTTCAAATCCTGCCGCAGACACAGCGGCTGCGCGGCCCTGGGCCAGCCGCTGAACCTCTGCCGGCCTCAGTTTCCTCAACTGTAAAATGGGGGTGCTATCACGACCGAAGCGTCGAGCACAGCGTCCGGCACACCGCAGGCGCCCCCTCGGGCTTGGGGAGCCGAGCGGGGAGGGGGCGGACGTGGCGGAGAGCTCGCTGGGGCCGCGAGCCCCGGGCGGCGCCCTCTCCACTCACCCAGCAGGGCTGCTTCTCCCGCCGGCCTCCAGCTCAGGGCGCTCACTGAGGGGGCGGGGGGACAGAGGCGCCTCTGATTGGCCGAGGCCGCTCCCGGACTGTCCAATGGGCACAGCCGCTGGCGGAAGAGGCGGAGCCCGACGCCACACCGCGAAGGCCCACGGGGGGCGGGGCCGAGACCCAGGGCCGGGAGCGCCGCCGCCTCCTCCGCCCTCGGGCTCGGCCTCGGCCTCGGTCCGGCCAGGGACGCCGGACTGCCGGACTCGGCCCCGGGGCGGCCGACGCGCAGTAGAGCCAGGGAGGCCGGGAGCACGGCAGAGACCGGAAGGGGCTGACGACAGCCGGGCCGCGGGGCGGAAGTGACGTCTGCGCCTTCCTGCCCGCCTCCGCGTCTATGGCAACTGCAGTGATTGGCAGGAGAGCGGGGGGCGGGGCGGGGAATCGGGAGTCCAAGAAGGTCTCTGGTGCCCCCTTGGGGTTGGGCGGCCGTGCTGCGCCCTGGGAGGCCTCCACACTCCAGACTCCAGACCCCAGCCACCCCTCTCAGTGTGCCAGGCGCAGTGCTAGGTCAGGCGAAGGTCAAACAGCCCCTGCCCTCCGGCAGCTTGGATGAGAGGCCTCTGTCAGGGGAATGGAGAGCCGCCTCCACCGACCCACACTGGCTGAAGGACCCTGGATCAGTCCCCTGATCTGGACTGGTCAGAGGGGCACCGTTCCCTTCCGGAAAACTGATGTTCAAGGCCCCTTCTCACCAGCGCTGTGACCCATCTGCTGACCTGGGGAGGGAGCTTCCGTTCTAATGGAGGAGCTAACATGTCAATAACTGTGTACAAACAAGACATGAACACAGTCAATGGGAATAACCCAGAGAGGAGGCTGGGCAGACCAGGAAAGAGTGGGGGGAGCCAGGAGGGCTTGGAGGCACCATGGACACCAGAAATGTCATGGAGGGCTTACACCAGGGGGTGGCCGAATGAGCGGAGAGAAGGTAGGGAAAACTTGTGAAGAGGGACGACTTGGAGGGAAAGGTAACGAGTTTGTCCTGGCCGGTGTGTTACGTGTAAGATGGCATCCAGTTGGACCTGTTCACCTGGCAGTCGGTCGTGTGGGACTACAGCTCAGGAGAGAAGAATGTGGCTGGATGTGTAAATATAAGGATCATCTGCAGAGTTGATAATTGAATCCATGAGACCTAATGAGCTCTCCAAACAAAATAGCCTTAAAGGAGAAAAAAGAGCCAAGGGCAAACCCTTGGGGGACACAGACGTTTAGTGGCTATGACACGGATGAGAATCCAGCAAAGGAGACTAAGAAAGATCAGTCACGTAGGGAGGAGAACCAAGAAAAGGCAGCATCATGAAAACCTGGAGAAGAGAGGCTATCCAGGAGGAGGTGATCAACAATGCAAAATGTTACAGAGAGATCCAAGAAGAATCAGGGCTGAGAAAAGGCCATTGGATTTGGAAAGTGAGAAATAATTTGAAGACAGCAGTGACAGCTGAGTGATCAATCAATCAATAAACCTTTTTTAAGTGCCTTCTATGTGCCAGGCACTTGGCTAAATGCTGGGAATACAAAAAGAGGCGAAAGACAGTAACGGGAATGGAAACCAAACTGCAAAAGGAAAGAAGAGGCAGAAGAGAGGAGGGAGTGTAGATGGCTGTCTCAGGTTCAGTTCAAAAAGGGAAGATACAGGATGACAGCTGGCACAGATCAAGAAAGAACTTTTTTGTTGTGGGTTTTTTTTTTTAAGTAGGTGATTTCATATGTGTATGTATGTATGTATGCATTCTTTTCCCCCAATTATATGTTAAAACAATCTATTTTTTAACGTTATTTAAAGTTGTGAGTTCCAAATTCTATCCTCTCTCCCTGAGATAACAAACAATCAGATTTAGGTCATTCATGTACAATTATGTAAAACATTTCCATATTAGTAATTTTCCACAAGAAGACTTGAATAAAAGAAAAAAATGAAAGAAAATGAAAAATAGCATGCTTCCGTCTATGTTCAAACGATATCAGTTCTTTCTCTGGAGGTGGATAGTAAGTGTCATCATTAGTTCTTTGGGTTTCTTTTAGATCATTGCAGTGCTGAGAATAGCTAAGTTGTTTACAATTCTTCATCGAACAATATTCTTCTTACTGTGTACAATGTTCTTCCGGTTCTGTTCACTTCATTATGCATTAGTTCATGTAAGCTTTTCCCCATTTTTCTGAAATCATCCTGCCTGTCATTTCTTATAGCACAGCAATATTCCATTACGTTCACATACCACAACTTGTTCAGCCATTCCCCAATTGATGGGTATCCCTCCGATTTCCAGTTCTTGGCCACCACAGAAAGAGCTTCTATAACTATTTTTTGTACAAATAGGTTCTTTCCCCCTTTTTTATGTCTTTGGGATATAGACTTAGTAGTGATATTGCTGGATCACAGGGTATGCAGTTTGATAGCCCTTTGGGCATAGTTCCAAATTGCTCTCTACAATGGTTGGATTAGTTGACAACTCCACCAACAGTGCATTAGTGTCCCAGTTTTCCCACATCCCTTCCAACATCCATCATTTTCCTTTTTTTGTTATATTAGCCAATCTGATAGGTATGAGGTAGTACCTCAGAGTTGTTGTAATTTGCATTTCCAAGAGGAGGCTTTGGAAATATGTGAAAGACAGGTGTGTTCATAGGCAAGAAGCAAGGATCCAGAAAATAGGGAGAGATTGGAGACTGATGAATCGGGATAATAATAACTAGCATGTATCTTGTGGTTTTGAGGTTTTAAAGAGCTTAACATGTGCTGACTCATTTGATCCTTACAACAACCCTGGCAGAGAAGTGCTACTTATCCTCATTTTCTAGATAGAAAACAGGGCCAGAGAAATTACCCAGGGTCACACAGTTGTGTGAGGCAGGTTTTGAAGTCAAGTTTTCCTGAGTCCAAATCTAATACTCTATACCTGAGCCACTGGAAAATACACGAATGCATGGGATCAAGGGTGCATGACACAGAGAAGGTCCCCCTTTCCATGTGATGAGAGGGAAGGAGGAGATAGTGGGAGAAGATGTTTGAGTACTATGAGATAAGGAGAAGGAACTCCCAGGAAATGGCCCCAGTGAAGCAGTTTTTCATGGAAGACTGAGGCAAGGTCCCTAGTGACAGGTTAGACCGGGAGTTCTATGGGAGGTTTGAAGCCAGTCAAGGCCTAGAATAGGAGGTGTGCAGAGTGGGTAGCGAATCAATTTAGGGAGGGGAAAGGATTGCCTTGATGCAGCAAGGGCCCTGTTGAGATTACGTAGCACAACTCTGTGGGGGACCCAGTCAGGATGGCTTTCTGAGTTTGTCCAGCTCCATTTAGCTTGCATGAATATGCGTGGAGACAGCTGGAGAGCAGTCCAGGGCTGGTTGGTGACGGGACAAGACACAAGGGAGTCCAAAGTACAGACGGTGTGGAACTGAACCGCTCCCCAAGAAGTAAGGATCGAGGGGGGACGAGAATATAGCAAGTGCAGGGAGAGTGGGGAACTTGGCTGGGGGAGAACTAAAGCAGAGGGAAAGATGGAATACAACATATGATCAAACCAAGTTGATGAACAAGTACAACATGGAGAGAATTAGGAAGGTCAGGATGTGGCCATCTCTATAGGGAATAGGGAGGGAAAGGACTACGCATTTATGTGACACCTAAGGGGTATACGAGTGTTCAAGGACACCTCATACCTCTGGAGTGAGGACCGGTGTTCCTTTACCAAGAAAGTCCCACAGTAGAAAATCTCACTAGGAGCCCAGGGAACCCAGAAGATCGACCCGTCCAGCAGGCACCGTGAAGAGCTCAGTGGCTTAGTGACCAATCTAACCTTGACCAGCAGGACCAACCTGTTCTAGTATGGAAGTAATCCAATGACTGAGTGTCGTGTCTGGTCCAATCCAGAAACATCTGTGCCCTTTGGGCAAACAACCTGCCCAGTCCAGCCCAGCTGCAGCCCTATCAGGCCACTATCAGGCCTGAGAGGCCCTGTTCTTATGTCTTCTGTATAACTATGACCTCTCACTGGGGCTTCACCTCATTCCATCCCAAAGGCAGTGCCTCTGGCCCTGGGACATCCACACACTTCCACCTTCACAACCCGGTAGCATTTCAGTTACTGGGGAGGCAGGTGGCAATGTCAAAGAAACTAAACAAAATTGAGGAATGTTAAAGGAACGTTACCATTCTGATGACAGATTCATATGTATTTATTTGATCAAAGATTATTTTAATTTATAATTTTTATTAACCAATGTGCATGAATGGGTTTGTACGTAAATGTGTACAAGCAACATGTTTTGATGGACAGTCTTGGAGTCTGAAAGCCCTGGGTTCCCTGCCCCTGATGCTACTGGTTGAATGACTACAGACAAACCACTTAACCTCTGAGTGTCCCAGTCAGTGTTCTCAGCCTATAAGTTACAAATTGTTGATGTGCATTGGCTTCTCTTTTAGGAGTCTCCTATGCTGTAAAATCACTGTTCCAGGCTGGAAAAACATACAGATTATAGTTTATATACACAAACACATACATGGAAAAATAATATAGATTTAGGTAGAAACAGATATAAAGATACAGATATATGGAGAGGTAGCATGACGTACTGGGTTGAGAGCTGGCCTCTGAGTCAGGAAGATCTGGATACATGTCTGACCTCTGACACAGACCAACGTGTGAACCGAGACAAACCACCTGACCTCTCAGTGTTCAAGGCAACTCTCTAAGACTGCTAGCTGCAGAGAAGGTGCCAACATGCATTGGTAGAAAAAGCTCCTCGCCTGGAGCTCCTTACACTGATGAAATTACAGGTCCAGAAAAAAATAGAAATAGAAATGTGGATATATAGAAATATGCATATATGTACATAGAGTGCATAGCTAAATAGATAGGATAAAAATCTAGACCCTTCTGTCAGATGCTCTATCCTGATATGAAGAGCTTGGATTTGAGGGACCTCTCGTGGGAATTAGAACTACCCAATCTGCAAGAAAAACCACTGAGGCAAAGCTCTAAGCCAATGGTTCTTCATTAAAGGGCCCATAGTCCTCTCTAATGAAGTGGAAGCCAGACGGTCTGAGATACCCCCGGTCCCCAGGACACTGTTTTTATATGGTTTGCTAGCCAAATAGGCAAAAGAGGCATGGCAAAATGCAGAATCTTGTTCGTTGATAGACCTTGCTCTTGAGGGCCAAAAACGACACATCACCAAGGGGGTCACAGGTTGGGTGAAGCACGGAGCATCTCCACTGACCAAGGGGTCACAGGATGGTCATAAGATGGTCACCTGTTCATGTGGGACGAGACAGCAGCCCAGAGGTACAAAAATCAGCTGGGAGACTTTCCAAAGAAAGAAGGCATCCTGTCCATGCTGGGTTTGGACATGGAATTTAAATAAGACAGGATGGAGATTTAAAACCAAATCTCACTGGGAGCACTTGGGGAATTTCTGTAGTGCAGGGCCCATCATCACATCTTCCCCTCCTGGTTGAAACTCACCAAAACTGTTCCACTGAAATAAAGAAGCCAAGTGTCATCCGAACAAATTCTTGACGTAGCCCTGCACTCGGCTGCAAAAAAACAAAAATAGGTTCTCTCTGTGGCCGAGAACCCAGAACTTTGGTCTTCGCCCTGCTAATACAGTTTGGGGCGCACAGGGAGGACCAGCACCTCTGGTGTGAGGGCTGACCGAGCCCTCTTCAGGGCCGCTCAGCCACCTTTCTTGTCTAGCTGGCACTCAGCTCACTCATGGCTCCAAGAAGCTGTAGCATATGCAATGGCCACACACCACTAAACCAACTTGGCAGATGGCTAAACCAGGCTGAGGGTAACTGAGGGGCCTCAAATCCATCGGTGAGTTAGGGGTGTCTACCCCAAGCATGTGAAGAGCGCCCCAATGGAAGGGAGCAGATGAGAACAACGACCATGAGGGCAGCCAAAGCAGGCGCTGTCGAGCACCACGAGCGTGGTCAGACACTGAAGACGCCACAGTCTCCGATGCGTCCCGGCCATCACCAGTCATCTTGACCTTTGTCCTGTCACTAGACTCTGATGACTCTGGAAGAGAAAGTGAGATAGACAACTGCTCACAACTCTGCCTCCCTTCAACTCACCAAGTCGAGACGTCACCTTGTGACATCACTGGTCCTTTTTGAAAACAAAGGAGAAACAATGACGTTTACAAATATTATTTCCTTTAATCCTCACAACCCCACAAGGTAGGTGTGATGATGATCCCCACTTTACAGCTGAGGAAACTGAGGCCAACAGGGTTAAGTGACTTTCCCAGGGTCACACAGCTAACAAGTCTCTGAAGCCAAACAGAGACTCATTCTCCTGACTCCAAGTCCGAGCTCTGTCCCTGCACCACCAGCTGTCTACAGCTGACAAGGAGTGGAAGAGGAGGTCGTGGGAAATGAATAAGTTGTGCAACTGGGAGGTGAGGATGTCGAGGAGCTTCAGTGTATGTGCTGAATTCCCCGAGTGTGAGGGGAGGCAGACCAAGCTGGCACTGACTCACCAAGTAAGGAAGGGAAGTGGCCTGAGGAGGTAAGTCACCCGAATTGGCTGATGAATCTGGAGGGAGGAAGGGTCTGGAGTCAAAGGGCAACGGGTAATGGAAGAGGGGGCCAGGAACACAGGGTCGTGGGGAGGGCTCCGGCGCAGTGAGAGCCAGGGGATGGCAGGAGTGGGGATGAAAGAAGTGTTTTGTTTTGAATTATGGAGCACAGTGGAAGGGGTAGGAGATCTGGAGTGAGCACTGGCAGGGTCCTGTGGAAGAGGCTGGGTGTGAGGCAGGGGGTGGGTGGGATTGGACACTGGGGTTTGTCTCTCAGTAGCTGGGGTTTCAATCCGTGCGGTGGGGAGAGAATAGGAGCGTGTGAGTTGAGGCGTGCGTCCAGGTAGAGTATCGGTGACTGGAGAGAGACCCATGGATGGAGGCTGGTGCTAAGGCCCCCCTCACAGTCTGACCTCCTAGCGAGTGGTGATGTGTTCTGTGAGGCTTTATTTTAAACTAAGCACTTAACAGAGAGGAAAAGCGAGGATGAAGAGAATAAGCAGGTAGATAAATAAAAGAAATGATATCAAGCAAAACTCTAAAACCAGGGTGAGATTAACAAAGAGAAGACGCTATAAAGGGAGGGAGGGCCTCAGGGGTGGGGAACCTGTGCCTCAAGGCCACACGTGGCCTTCTAGGGGTTTGGACCCAGTCTAAGTTTGACAGAACAAATCCTTTCATGAAGGGGATTTGGTCTGTGAAGTTTGGATTCAGCCAAAGGGCTGCACTTGAGGACCTAGAGGGCCAGATGGCCTCAAGGCCTCAGGTTTCCCACCCCTGGCTATGAGAATAAGAATACATCAAAGGAGATTAAGCAAAATTAAACTAATCATAAGGTACACATCAAGGTACTGATTCAAAATAGGAAGGGAAAAAATTCTGATAATAAAACAATGCTGGAGACACAAGTGGAGGAAAGCATAAACCCAACTTTCATCATTTTAAATGTAAGTGGATCAAAGAAGCCGATGAAATGAGGGTGACAATGGATGAGAAAGTTAATTTCCACACTATGTTGTTTACAAAAACACACCTAAAAAGTAAAGACAATCATAGAACAAAAATGAGAGGCTGTAACAAAATGTACTATGCATCAAATAAATCTCAACCAGCTAATCTTACAAAGCAAATATAAAAAGAATTGATATTATCCCGAAGAGAACCACAGACAACATGACAATATCAGTATTAAATTCACTTGCTTCAAATAGTATAAGATCTAAATTCATCAAGGAAAAATCAACTGAATTACAAAAAGACTCAATGACAACATCAACCTCACAACTTCATGCCATATACCACAACAAATTCAAAATGGATACAGAACAGTCTAGATGATGCCATTTTTAAAAAGAAACAGCTCATGATACTGTGCACAGCTATGGGGGGAGGGGCGGCAGGGTAGAGGAAAGGGAAGGAGGTGGTGAATTCTTAACCAAATGAGAGGTAGGCAATTAGAAATGACAAAACTGATACTTAGGATTATATCAAACTGAAAAGCTTTTGCATGAACAAAATTAATACAACTAGGATGTAAAAGAGAAGTAGGTGACTGGAAAAATATCTGTTATCAAGTAGTTCTGATAAGAGTTTCATATCCAAGATATATAGACAACAAAAATATATGAGAACAAAAGCCATTCCCAAATAGAGTAGCAGTCAAAGAATGTGAACAGTTTTCAAAAAAAATTACAAACTGTCTATAACCTAGGAAAGAAAGTTCCAAATCAGAGGCAGCTAAGTGGCACAGTGGATAGAGCACTGGCCCTGGAGTCAGGAGGACCCGAGTTCAAATCCGGCCTCAGACACGTAACACTCACTAGCTGCGTGACTCTGGGCAAGTCACTTAACCCCAATTGCCTCACCAAAAAAAAAAAAAAGTTCCAAATCACTTAACAATAAGGCAAATGTGAACAGTATAATGGACCAATGACTCCATGAGACAACAAGAAATACTTTATAACAAAAGCCTGGAAAAAATCAAAGAAAATATAAGGTGTCTTATAGCAAAAATAACTGACCTAGAAAACAGAATCCAGGGGGAAAAGATTTAAGAATCACTGATTGAAAACTATGACCAAAAAAAGAGCTTAGACACAGTATTTAAAGAAATCTTAAAAGCCAAAGTGCAAAGTGGAAATAGAAAAAATACATATATTACCACCTGAAACTTCAAAATGAAAACTCCCAGGAATACTATAGCCAAAATCCAGAGCTTTCAGCAACATGCCCCCCCCCCCCAAAAAATACTCTAAATAACCAAAAAGAAAGAATCCAAGTACTGAAGACCCAAGTCAGGATCACATATGATTTCACAGCCACCACTACAAAGATTCAGAGAGCTTAGAACACAGTATTCCAAAAGGCAAAGGACGCTTACAACCAAGAATAGGTTGCCTAGTAAAATTGAGCATAATCCTATGGAGGAAAATGTACCTTTAATGAGAGAGAAACGTTCCAGGCATTCCTGATGAAAAAGGCCAGTGCTGGACAGAAACTCTGAAGTTCAAACACTAGAGTTAAGAGAAACATAAAAAGCAAATATGAATGAACCATCGTGAAGGACTGAAGGATTAACTGCTTACATTCTATTATGGGAAGATGAAACATGTGCCCTCCCAAAAAAATAATCTTATCATTATCAGGAGTCATAGAGTCTACTTAGACAGAAGGCCTGAATATGTTTCTGTTATATCCTGATAATCTTAAAAGAACTGAGGGGAAGAAGAAGGCACTAGAGGGAGAAAAGGAGAGGAAGGTTAGAGAAATTCTCTTCTGTGTAAGTAGAAATCTATACACACAAGGAGGTGGGGCAGGGACACTTGAACCTCACTCTTATCTGAACTGGTCAAAAGAAGAAAGATACATAAACACACACAGAGTTGAGTACAGACATATTTCACTCACCAGAGAAAGAAGAGGCAAAAGGGAAAAGAAAACTAGTCCTAAATAAAACAAACGTCAAGATGAACAAAAATATTTATAACAGATTTTTGTGATAGCAAGGAATTGGAAACTGAGGGGATGCCCATCAACTGAGGAACGGCTGGGAAAGCACAAGAGCATCACGCATTATCAAGAACCCGTGGAAGCACGCTGTCAGGAAACTGAGGTAAAGCACTGATGGTCCTCTCCGGGCCACCAACATCTGCCAAATTTGGCTGCCCAGAGAAGTTTATCAGTATTGAAAACCTAGAGAAGAGACTGTTGAGGAGGAGGAGGTGATCAACAGTGGAGAAAGCCATAGAGAGCTCAAGGAAAATGATGACTGAGAAAATGCCACTGTATCTAGTAATTAAGGATGATGATGGAGGTGGTGGTGGTGACGATCTCACAACAATGTACTGCTCACCACGGCAGGGAAATCTTCAGAAATCATTTCATCCCTAAATCAAGATCAGATGAAATAAGAAACCAAAAGGAAAATAAAAGTCACCAAGTTGTCAACAAGCATTTTATTAATCAATTATGGTGCGCCAATCACATGGTGCTGGGGATACAAAAAAAAGGGCAAAAGACAGCCCGTACCCTCCAGGAGCCCACAGTGTCTAATGGGGGAGACAGGGAGCAAACAACTACGTACAAACAGGAAATAGAGAGAGGATGAATTGGAAATCATCTTAGAGGGAAGGCACGCAATCAAGGAAGACCAGGGCAGCCTCGTGCAGAAGAGACTTTAATTGAGACTTGAAAGAAGCCAGGGAAGGCAGAAAGCAAGGAGGAGGAGGAAGAGTATTCCAAGTATGGGAGACAGCCGCTGTAAAGAGTCGGAATCAGGAGATGCAGTGTCTGGCGTGAGGAACGAGGCGGCCAGCGTCCCTGGATCCTGGAGAACATTAGGCCACTGTGAAACATTGCTGCACGCTGCAAAAACTGAGGAGTTACCAAATGCCGAGCAAGAAAAGACCTGGCTGATAGAATAATATACCATAAACTTGCCAACTTTCATGGACTGACAGAAAACCAACCTCCTTCCACAGATATAAGCTTCAAAACATCCTGGCAAACTCCACAAATAAACTGGTGTATATTCCATAGAAAACGAGGTGCATGTTATCCGTCTTTCTCTCTGCTTACCAGACTGGTCCCAAAGATGTTTTCAGTGATTACAAAGAAAATGAATTTAATCCCAATATTCTTGTTCAAGCGATGGTCATTTGTTCCACCAGCCAAAAAAAAAAAAATGCACAGAACATTAAATACAGAATAATAGAGCTATAACTTGTCTATGAAACATTATGTGTGTGTATATACATACATGGAAATAATACTGGGATAGCGACTTGTCTGTTTCTGTCTGAAACCCACTCAAAAAGATTAGAATAAGGCAATGATCATAAGAAAAGCACATTAAGCAATAAAGGTATGAAACTATGTGATCTATCACTACAGGGTACCAGGTACCTAGAAAGACACAATCAGGTGGCCAAGATGATACACCAGCATATTACTGTCCTTTACTTTCTATACTACAAATACAAACCCCAAGTTTTCCTTGAGAATTTAGCAAATACACTGAACTGGAAAAGAAGTAGCATTTCTGACAAAACTGTTGCCTACTACAGGAAGTGAAGGGAAACAAGCATTTATTAAGTGCCTACTGCATGCCAGACAATATGCTAAGCGCTATTTACAAATATCTCATTTGACTGTCACAACAACCCTACAGAGTAGGTGCTACTATTTCCATTTTATAATTGAGGAAACTGAGGCAGACAGGATAAGTGACTTACCCAGGGTCACATAAGTAGTATCTGAGGCCAGGTGCCAATCAACATGATATAACATTTGCCCATGACAGTTTAAAAACAGTATTTTTAGCAGTTGACACATACTAGTCATAATCTCCCAAGTACATGGAATGAAAGTTTCCGAAAGGAACCAGGACAGGACACAGGCCAGCCCTGGAGTCCTTTCTGTTCCTGGAGTCATCGCATAAAATGTTTCTGTGTCCAAAGAGGAGCTTACATTGAATAAGAATTCAATTACAATGAGCAGTCATGTGACTGAGTCCACAGAACAGAAAAGACTGACAGAGGAGTGTGCCACTTCTCCTTGGCCTGCTTCTATCGGAACTCCATCAAAAACAGACAAGGGAATGATGAAAACAGGAAGGTCGTCCCTGCCGTGCTTCCTGTTACTGTGGCTGTCCCACCTGGCCTACAGAAGAACTCAGACCAATTACATTTAACACCAAAAAACAGTTATTTCAACAACCTAAGAAAGAGGTGCGGCATTTTAAAAGACTATTAAGTAGGATGGCCAATTGTCCCAGAACTGTTAACATGGAGTACTGGGTTATTTACCATGTTAAGGAACTCTCATACATTACTCAGGAGCCTGGTGCACTGGAAAGAACCCTGGATCAGGAAGCGGATGACCTGAATTCAAATCCTGCCTCTTAATACGTACAACCTCTGTGATCTTGAGCAAGTCACTTAATCTCTCTGGGCTTCAGTTTGCTCATCAGGACACTAAAGCAGTTGCATCAGATGAGGTTTCTTCCAACTATAAATCTAGGAACCTATGAATTTCACATATCTATTACATTCCCAAGTTACTTCACCACTCTAAGTCATCTTGGGTTGAAGAAATTCTATGTTCTAGGGGAAGGCCTTCTTACATGTTTAAGGTTCTCTCCAGCATGAATTTTCTGATGTCTAGTGAGGTGTGGTCTCCAGTAAAAGGCCTTCCCACATTCATTACATTCATATGGTTTTTTCCCAGAATGAGTTCTCTGGTGCCGATTAAGTTCTGTGCTCTGACAGAAAGCTTTCCCACATTCATTACATTTATAAGGTTTTTCTGCAGTATGAGTTCTCCGTTGTCTAGTAAGTTCTGTGTTCCGGGAAAAGGCTTTCCCACATTCATTACATTTATAAGGTTTGTCTCCAGTATGAATTTTTTGGTGTCTAGTAAGGTCTGGTTTCCGGCAGAAGGCTTTTCCACATTCATTACATTTATAAGGTTTTTCGGTAGTATGAATTGTCTGATGTCGAGTAAGGTGTGAATTCTGGTGAAAGGCCTTTCCACATTCATAACATTCATAAGGTTTCTCTCCAGTATGAATTCTCTGGTGTGATTAAGGTGGAACTGTAGTGGAAAGCCTTCCCACATTCAGAGCATTCATAACGTTTCTCTCCTGTATGAGTCCTCTGGTGTTGAATAAGCTCACTGCTCCAGTGAAAGGCCTTCCCACATTCATTATATTCATAAGGTTTGTCTCCACTATGAATTTTCTGATGATGTGTAAGGTGTGAGCTCCAGTGGAAGGCCTTCCCACATTCATAACATTCAAAAGGTTTCTCTCCAGTATGAATCCTATGATATTGAAGAAGACATGAGCTATAGCGCAATATCTTCCCACAGTCACTGCATTTATAAGATTTTTCTCCTGTATGAGTTCTCTGATGTTGAACAAGCTCACTGCTCCAATGGAAAGCCTTCCCACATGCATTACATTCATAAGTTTTCTCTCCACTATGAATTTTCTGATGATGACTAAGATGAGACTGCTATTGGAAGGCCTTCCTACATTCACTGCATTCATAAGGTTTCTCTCCACTATGAATTCTTTGGTATTGAATAAACTCACTGTTCCGGTTTAAGGCCGTTCCACATTCACTGAGAAGATTTCTCTCCAGGATGAATTCTAAGATGCCAAGTAAATTCTGCCTTCAGACGGAAGGCTTTGAAACATCTTTGACACTCATAAGGTTTCTCTCTAAAACATGTACTATGTTCTTCCATAAGTTCTAAATTACAACTGAAGGATTTCACACATTCATTACACTTAGAAAACATCTTTGAGCAGATTCTCTTACATTTCCTTAGACCTGAATACAGCCTGGGACTCTTCTTGTGTTTCTCATATTCAAAGAGACTCTTTCCAGCAATTACTTTCTGTGATGTTAAAAGGACTGGCTCACACCCAAAGCTTCTGTCACGTGGATTACATTCACGACCTTTCACTTGATGAGATGATTTCCTTTGGATGATGACTTGTCTCAATTGTTTCTCCTGCTTCTCTGGCAAGTTCCCTAACCTGGCATCCCGCTCCCAGGCTTTTCCCAACATGGAGACACAGGAACCATCCCCTCTGAGTCTTTTGTGGGGGAGTTCTTCTATCCAAATGCCAAGCTTTGGGGGCAACTTCTTGGTTTCAGGCTTACTGGTCCCATATGAAAGAAAAAAAAACAAAAACACAAGTTCATCTACCCTCCACTCCTATTGCTAGTATATACCTATTTTTTCCCCATTCTTTCTGTCCTTTTCTTGATCTCCTTCCTCGAAATACCCACATAATTGTTCCTTTCATTAACTTGGTTATATATGCAATCTGCATACTGATTTCTCTTTGTTTAATTCCCTCTGATCACTTCTTATAAGGTCTCAGATACTTCTCTGTATTTTTCACATTTCTGATTTCTTACACTACAATAATATTCTTTTAAATTCAAACAGCGCAATTTTCTAGCCAATCTTCATTCAACAGATACATAAGTAGTTTTTGGTTTTTCACAACATAAACAATGAAGCTAGGAATATTATTTTGTGCACATAGGCCTTTCTACTAATCCCCTTCTTAGGATACAGTCCTAGTATAATGATCACTGGATTAGAAAGTATGAAAAATTTTATAGCTTTAACGCCATTATTCTTAAAAGAATAAACCAAATCATAGCTCTACTCTACCAGAGTATAATAGCATACCTGTTTTTACATAGCAGCACCAATACATAATTTTATTCCTTCAAAGTTTCTATTGTGACTTAATGAGTGTTGGGATTTTATCTCCAAATTGTTTTAATTTTCAGTTCTCTGATTATTTCAAAGTTGGAACACTTGCTCCGTGACTATTAATTACCCCAGTCTGTAGCAACACTTGGACCACTTATCTACAAAGGAACAGATCTTATTTTGGTAAACTGACGTCAACTCCTTATTACCTGAAATCTTGCAAATCTATTACAATTAGCTTTTATTGGAAAGTAAAAGGGAGAAGAAATTTCCGTATATCTAATAAGGTATATACCAGAGATACACCTTATACTAAGGAGACAAATACTGCTCAGACTAAAACCATGGACACAGGACACAGTTCATAAGAGTTCTGGGCCTAACATCGGGAAGACCTGAGTTCAAACCATGCCTCAGGCACTTACTAGCTCATTGACCTTAGGTATGTCATTTAGCCTCTCTCTGCCTCAGTTTCCTCATCTGTAAAATGATGACACTCGACTGAACCCGAGGTCCCTCCAAGCTCTCAATCTATAATTGTCTGCCTTCCTCACAGTAAAGATCAATCAAGGACAGTAGAATTTGGACATGTTTGGCCAACAGAAAAAATGTGAGCTGCATCTTAAAGACGGGATGCCTGAGAAGAAAAACAAAGACCTGGAGAAGAGAGGAGCACACTGAAGGAGGGACAGAGAGGAGGCCAGGTTTGCTGGATCACAAAGCAGAGGAAAAAGATAGGTCCAATGAGGCTAGAAGTACAGGCCGGGGTCACATCGCATATGACTTTAAAAACTAAAGAAAGAAGTAAATGTCTTACCCTGGAGGCAACTGGTCAAGTAGGGGAGTCAAATGGTCAGATTTGGACTTAAAATTTCCTTTGGCAGCAGTAGGTAGGCTACACTGGAGCAGTGAAAGAGACCAACTATTAGGCTGATGAGGATCTCAACCAACGGAGGCATAGCACGACTGGAAAAAATGATATAAGAGATAGAAACAGTTATAAAGACAGATGTGGGGGTGGAGCCAAGATGGCGGAGAAAAGGCACGGACTCATCTGAGCTCTCCTAAATTTCGCTCTAAACAACTTTAAAATGACTCCTCAAAATGAGTTCTGGAGCAGCAGAACCAACGAAAGGATGTGGTGAAACAATTTCCCAGCCTAAGACAACTTAGAAGGTCAGCAGGAAAAGTCTGTCACGTCAGGAGGAGAGTGGAGTGCAGTCCCATGCAGGCAACATCCCTGGCAAGATGGCAGCAGGCTGCACGCAGGCAAGCCAGCAGGAGGCTTTAGGAAAAACTGAATCAGCAATAGCAGCTTCCGGAATTCTCAACTCACAGACAGTAAGGGGGCTGGACAACTGGTCACGAGATTACAGGGGTCCCTTTGCTGGCACTGGGTTCAGGACTCTGTTGCACTTAACAGAAAGCCTTCAAAAGCGGAAATGGCCAAATGGAAAAAGATATACAAAATTCACTGAAGAAAAGAACACCTTAAAAAGTAGAACTGTCCAAATGGAAAAGGAGGTAGAAAAGCTCACCGAAGAAAATAATTGCTTAAAAATTAGAATTGGGCAAGTGGAAGCTAATGACTCAAGACATCAAGAAATAATGAAACAAAATCAAAAGAATGAAAAAATAGAAGAAGATATGAAATTTCTCATCAGCAAAACAAATGGCCTGAAAAACAGATCAAGGAGAGATCATTTAAGAATGACTGAACTTAAAGCCACAATCAAAAAAAGGGCCTATACATCACCATTCAAGAAATTATCAAGGAAAACTGCCCTGATATTCTAGAACCAGAGGGTTCTATAGAAATAGAAATTGAAAGAATATACCGATTACCTCCTGAAAGAGTTCCCAAAATGAAAACTCCCAGGAATATTATAGCCAAACTGCAGAGCTCCCAGGTCAAAGAGAAAATATTGCAAGCGGCCGGGAACAAACAATTCAAATATTGTGGAGTCACAGTCAAGATAACAAAAGATTTAGGAGCTTCTACATTAAAGGATTAGAGGGCTTAGAAAATGATATTCCAGAGGGCAAAGGACCTAGGATTACAACCAAGAATCACCTATCCAGCAAAACTGAATATAATCATTCAGGGGGAAACAGACATTTAATGAAATGGAAGACTTTCAAGCATTCCTGGTGAAAAGACCAGAGCTGAATAGAAATTTTGCCTTCCAAATACAAGGCCCAAGAGAAGCACAGAAAGCTAAATAAGAAAGAGAAATCATAAGGGACTCAATAAAGTTAAACTGCTTACATTCTTACATGGGAAGATGATACTTAAAACTTCTAAGAAATTTCTCATTATTAGGGCAGTTAGAAGAAGTATACATAGACAGAGGGCACAGTTGTGTGTTCAATATGATGGGATATATAAAAAAAATAAAATTAAGAGGTGAGAAAGAGGAATGCATTGGGAGGAGGAAGGGAGAGGTGGAATGGGGTAAATTATCTCACGAAAGAGCTTTTACAATGGAGGGGATTGTGGGGGAAGTAGCAAGGGTGGGTGGGAAGTACTTGAACCTTACTTTTACCAGAATTGGCTCAAAGAGGGAATAACATAAACACTCAGTTGGATATAGAAATCTACCTTACCCTACAGGAAAGTAGAAGGGGAAGAGGATGAAGAGAAAGTAAAAGAAGTGAGGACAAATCGGGGGAGGCAGTAGTCAGAAGCAAAACACTTTTGAGGATGGACAGGGGGAAAGGAAAGAGAATGATAAACAGGAAAAAAAAACAGGATGGGGGGTTCTCTGATAAAGGCCTCATTTCTCAAACAGAGAACTGAATCAAATTTATAAGAATGAGTCATGATAAATGGTTAAAGGATATCAACAGGAAGTTTTCAGATGAAGAAATCAAAGCTATCGAATCATAGAGAAAAGTGCTCTAAATTACTATTGATTAGAGAAATGCAAATTAAAGCAATTCTGAGGTAGCACTTCATACTAATCAGATTGGCTGATATGACAGAGAAGAAAAATAAAAAATATTGAAGGGGATGTGGGAAAATTGAGACACTAATGTACTTTTGGAGTTGTGAATTGATTCAGTCATTCTGGAGGGCAATTTGGAACTATTACCAAAAGAGCCATAAAATTGTGTATATACCCTTTGACCCAGCAATGCCACCACTAGGTCTGTATCCTAAAGAGATTTTTAAAAAAGAAAAAGAGAGACGGAAAAGGACCCATATGTACAAAAATACTTATGGCAGCTCTTCTGGTGGTGGCAAAAAATTGAAAATTGAGGGAATACCCATCAATTGAGGAATGGCTAAATAAACTATGTATATATGATTGTGATGGAACATTATTGTGGCATCAGAAATGATGAGCAGGATGCTCTCAGAAAAACCTGTAAAGACTTACATGAAGTGATGCAGAATGGAGTGAGCAGAACCAGGAGAACATTGTACACAGTAATAGCAATATGGTATGCTGATCAATTGTGAATGACTTAGCTATCCCCAGCAATACAGTAATCCAAGACAATTTTGAAGGACTCATGATAAAAAATGCTGTCCACCTCCAGAGAAAGAACTGATGGGAGTCTGAACGCAGATCAAAGCAGACTTTTAAAACTTTCAGGGCAGCTAGATGGTGCAGTGGATAGAGCATCCAGGCCTGGAGTCAAGAAGACCTGAGTTCAAATGTGGCCTCAGACACTTACTAGCTGTGTGGCCCTGAGAAAGTCACTTAACTTCAACTGCCTCCAAAAAGATTATCTATCTATCTATCTATCTATCTATCTATCTATCTATCTATCTA